>NW_007252432.1:448136-532969 GCF_000164805.1 Carlito syrichta | reverse complement strand
ACTCGGTCGCCCAGACTGGAGTGCAGTGGCCGCTCCCGGCCACTGCAGCCTCGACCTGCTAGGCTCCGGCGATCCTTCTGCCTCAGCCGTCCGAGTAGCCGGAATTACAGGTGCACGCTATCACACCCGGCTGATTTTTTGATTTATTGTAGAGATGAGATCTCGCTGCCCAGGCGGGTCTCGAACCCGCGGGCTCAGGCAATCCACTCACCTCAACCTCCCAAAGGCGCGGGATTACAGGCTGAGCCACCGAGCCTGGCTGGGGGAGGGTATTTTTATAGAACATTTGACTGAGCCTGTCTTGAAAAACTCTTCTAATTCTATGCTTTTACTAATGATTTCAAGCCTGAACAACTATTATGCCTTACACAAACATTCACTCTTTTGGAAAAGTGTTAAAACTTCTAGCCGGGCTCGGTGGCTCAGCCTGTAATCCCGCACCTTTGGGAGGCTGAGGTGAGTGGATTGCCTGAGCCCGCGGGATCGAGACCTGCCTGGGCAACTTGGAGAGACCACATCTCTACAATAAATAAAAAATGAGCCGGCCATAGTAGTGCGCGCCTGTAGTTCCAGCTACTTGGAAGGTTGAGGCGGAAGGACCGCTGGAGCCCAGCAGGTCGAGGCTGTGGTGGCCGGGAGCGGCCACTGCACTCTAGTCTGGGTGACAGAGTGAGACTCCAACTTAAAAAAAAAAAAAACTTCTTTGGAGATTTGTGTGTCCATGGTGTTCCTATATTTACTTATTTATTTATTTTTTGACTCTACTTAGAATTGAGGTTTTCATTTTTCTGCAATTTTACTCAGAGAAGATCAATATGGACTCCACACTTTTACTCCCAAATATGTTGATATTGCTTGTTGTTCATTTGCTTATTTTAAACAGAGGGCTGACTTGTGACACAGAAGAAATGTGGAGGGTTTCTGGATGTCTCTTATTTATTAGATGTCTCAGTAGGGCCCAATGCCATGCTGCCCGCATTACTTCTGACATCTCTGGGATTCCTAAAATTGAGTTTAGTGTATCATCATGCTGTCGTGTCATCCTGCTCCTCTACACCCACTCTGAATGTCAAGGGCACCCGAGACAGGGCAAGGTCCAGTTCTGGAAGGAAGCTCACTTCAACTTAACATTCTATGTACTGCTTAGGAAAAAGGATCTAAATGTTGTCATTGTTTCATAATTCTCCCCCGTCCATTTTTAGCAGCAAATTGCACTTTCTAGTAACATCAGGGGCTCTTAAACATGTCAGTTAAAGTGGAAACAATCTAGCAATCTAGCCACCAGCAAATCATATGCACCAAGAAGCTAAAATACAGCTTCTTCTCAGAGATCGTTGTAGGAGGATAGGTGCTATGGTTTATGGTTTTAATGTTGTTTGCCCCTGCCAAAATTCATGTTAAAATTTGATTCGCAATGTGGCAGTGTTGAAAACTGAGGCCTAGTGGGAGGTGTTTCGGTCACGGGGGTGGATCCCTCATGAATAGATGAATGCTGTTTTGAGAGAGTGAACTCTCACTCTTGTAAGACTGGATTAGTTACAGAAAGAGTGGGTTCTTCTTCCCATGTTTGCTCTCTTTGCACACACCCACTCACCTTTCCACTTCTCTGCTGTGTCTTGACATAGCACATGGCTTTTACCAGAAACCAAGCAGACACCAATGCCATGTTCTTGGACTTTCCAGCTACCAGAAATGTGAGCTAAATAAACCTCTTTTCTTTATACATTTCTCAGCCCCACTATTCTGTTATAGCAACACTAAACGGTTTAAGACAAGGGGAGCATCTGTTCAATAAAGGTAGCAATATGGGGAAAGGAACATCTTTAGAAACCTATTGCTTTTCCTCCCCCATACGCGAATCTCTTCTATGGTGGCTAGACAGCCAGAATTTGCTTCTGATTTGGAACAAGTTTCCTAACCTCTCAAAATCGAGTTTCTTCATCTGAAAAGTAGGACAACCTCCTCAATTTTCTGTTTGTAACTCCATGGTACAGAACTCAACTTCCATAACCATGATTACTCTCATGTTATAGTACTAGATCCCATTTGTGCCTGAAAGGAAGACCCTCTTCCCACAGATGGGAGGGACATCTCTCACCCTACTTCTGAAAGATGTAGATTTTACTGGTTCCAAAGTCATATATTACAGCAAATCCACTCTAAAACTCTCAGATGGTCTCCCTCAGGTCTCCTCCCAGATAATATTCCTGGAGATGCCTACATAATGAATGTGCCTTTCCTGAGCTTTCAAGCATTGCCAAGAATGTTTGAATGGTTGGTAAGTTTATTCCCATTCATAAACCTAGAAGGCGTGTCATACACTGACACAAATCTCCTCCCCAGTCAAATTAAAAGACTTTGAATAATAAGAACAAGATGTGATTTCCATCTTAGAATGGGATGTGTTTCAAAGGTATTTGTTAATTGATTGTATGGGGCTCAGCACACATCTTTCCAGATACGCTATAAATGATTATCAGAGACCTCCATTGGCACACAAAAATAATTTAATGTGTAATGTTACTGAAATACTCTCATTATGGTGCTGCTACACTAATAATTAAGCAAAATGTGAAAACAATCACACTACATACATCAGTTTCCCTTCTATATGAGCTCATTGAAAGTAGAAACAGCATCAAATTTCTCTTTGCACAGCACAACAATCATCGTCACTGTGACTTTATATATGACTATTGTGTACCAGGAACGTTTCTATGTGTTTAAATATCTTAATTAATGTAATTCTTACATTAACTTAATGAGGTAGGTTCTATTATTATCCCCACTTAACAGCTGAAATAACTGAGACCCAGAGTGATTGCCCAGTGCTAAATAACTAATGAGGCATTTATTGAATATATAGACATAAAGAAATAGTTTTGTCTTTATTTGACCTCTGATATTTGGAAATAGGAAGGACTAATTAGAAGAAATGAGGCAGATTGGACTGATATTCTTTAGTGGGAGCTTCTGGTGATTTAGTGGCTGCGGGAACAGGGACTATCACCTCTGTTGGGCTGTATCTAATGTTACATATGAACACAGGGCTTGAGTTTTCCTCTAGTAGGCACATGACTAAGGCTCTTCTCAGTCAGATCAGTCATGATTAGCCTTTTATATTTTCTCCACACAAATGGAAATAAAAAAGAACAAGTATGATTTTCCCAAGGTGACTAGGAAGTCTTTAGCAAGAAGAGAAAAGAAAAAATAAAAAAATAAATAATGAGTTGAAAGCCAAAGGGTATGAATGTAAGATTGTCTCAAGAAGGGAAATGACCCTGACTACAGTAGGTGAAGGGAAAAGGAACAGGGGGCAGAATGGCACATGTACGTTGTCTCCATCCCAGGCTGGGCTTTCCTCTGAAGTCTCGCCCACTATCCCATATTTCTTCTTTGACAGTCTTTACTCCTGCTGCCAGATCTAGCCCTCACAATGTGCACACATTATTTTTTCTCTCTCTTGCTCTGGCTCTCCCTTTCTCTCTGGTCTACACCAATTTTGTATACAGAACTCATTTTGGCAAGTCTTCAAATGTTGCTGGACAAAATGAACCTCAACTTGTTTGAGTCCCTTAAGTCCTCTCCTGACAGGGTCTGCTTTAACTTTTCCCACTCTTTTTAAGCCCGGATCTTGGCTCTCTCCTCCTCATTGCCTACAGACTATTGCAGTTCATAACCGTTACTTCTCTACAGATGCTTCCCACATCTTTAACGGATCTCACCTTCCTACTGCCTCCTGGGCCCTTCACCTGCAATTTCCTAGTCTAGAATTAAAATCTGCTTTCTCACCGGGGAGAGGTTAAATTATTGCATTAAATTATCAACATAGCTTCATCCACTCCTATCTGAAATTCCACATATCTGAAGCTAAAATTATCTTCTCCCTCTCATTCAAATGTGTTTCCCCTAGTTTTTTAACAGTATATTTTTTAATCATCTGCGATAATGAAGATTAATATTTCCTACCTCCTTTATCCCCTAAATCCATCCATCAACATATCTGATCTATCCTTCTTTCTCAATACCAGCCTCATTTGTCTTTTCTTTTATTCTCATTACTACCACCCTGACTTCCAAGCTGCTTTCGTTACTGTGCCAAGCTCCTTGGGTTTCAGGGCGTGGGCTTGCTGGGTTAGAACTCAAGTCCTGATTTTTTTATTAGCTCACTTAAGTAAAATAAAAATAGTACATACTTTATAGAGTGGTTGATAGGGTCAAACAAATAAATTGGTAGTTACATGTTGAGTAAATTATTAGTAAATAGTACTTATTAATGTTATTTAATTTCCTCTAGTCCTGCCTCTATGCCAATCCATCATGCCCTCCACCCACAGAATAATTTTTTGCAAATTAGTTTGACAATGTGACTTAACTAATCCAAAACCACATAAATGTTCCCCAGATGTCTAATAAATACAATAAAAACATTGTAGCTTGACACTCAATGTCCTGTTTAGCATTTTCTAGTAGCCTAACTATCTGTATTCTTTTCTGGCCAGAATGATTGATTTATTGCTCCCAAGACCTCTGTCCAAACCATTTTTGCTGTTTGAAAGCCTACACAGCTTCAGATTGGAGCCTAAACTTCACTCAAAACATTGCACTGATGTCCCCAGCTGTAATTTCTTTAACTTCCGCTGCCTTTGTTTTACATTTTTGTCGGTATTGCTCACTCAGTAATAACTACAAAC
This sequence comes from Carlito syrichta, assembly GCF_000164805.1. Lineage (NCBI taxonomy): Eukaryota > Metazoa > Chordata > Mammalia > Primates > Tarsiidae > Carlito > Carlito syrichta. The sequence continues at coordinate 528,275 of NW_007252432.1, read as the reverse complement.
TGTCTTTTATTATTTTTACCCCTAGAATATTAGACTGTAGAGGTCTGATCTTACTCGCAGCTGTAACCCTGGAAGTGCATAGCACACAATAGGTTCTTGATGCTTTTTGCTAAATAAAAATGCATGAGGTGACTATCTCCACTGAGACACCAAGGGGTTGATTAATAAGGCAGAGGTGTGAAGGAACATGCAAAAAAGAAAGCAGGGCAGACATGGCATAGCTGTTATATGATGGGAATTATATGATGGGAACATATATAGCTGTTATATAATGGGAATTCTGATAATTTCAGGCCAAGGTCCGAGTCCCATTTTTCCAAAGACGTCTATATAACACAATCTGAGCAGAGACCTCCAGGGGTCTTTTCATATTCCTAGACCATACATCCTTCAAGGTGAATGTAGTTGTGCAGTCAGCATGGGCCATGCTGCTGGCTATTTTCCTCAGATGTGGTTGGCTACCTGCAGTCGAATCTCTTCAGAGGCCACATGCCTCACAAACAGTCGGCCCCGGTGTGTGCTGAATATCTACTCCAAGTGGGGGCCTTAGCAGGAGAGTCTGATTCCAGAGTGCAGCTTGATCTTGGATGGACATGAGTAGGAAGTAGCCTGACCTCCTCTATTTGTGAGATAGAGTGACATGTAATGTTTGAATAGCAGCCTATAGTGACAGCACCTGTCACCGGCTGGCTCACCAGATCCATTTTTCTTTAACTCCCGTGCATTTAGGTAGATACTATGGTTAGTTTTCCTGAATGGAACACAAGTGAGAGTAACATGGCCATTCCAGGCTCTCTCTCTCTTCTCCATCCTCTGTGAGGTGAAATGTCCTGCATGGCCTTAAAGCAAACTGTTTGAAGATGGCAGAGCTATAGCATGAAAGAAATCTGGGTCCCAGAATGACTCCCTATAGACCCACACATTATTGTGGCATATGAGAGGGAAACAACAATTTTTGTGTTAAGCACTAAAATCTGTAAGTTATTTAACACTTAGAATTGTTTAGACTAAAATACACTGTTCCAAGTACTTCCCCATGATTCATCTCAGGTGAACCTCAAAGTAAACCTAGATAAAGGAGATTTATCTTTAATAAATCTGATGATGCCATTCTCCTCATGAGGTAACTGAGGATAGGAATGTTTATTGGCCTGCTCTTAATCTCTCAGCTAGAAGCCAGGACTGTCGAGAAATGGCCTGCTTACCTTTCTATTCTACCACACTATCTCTCACCAACATAGAAGCTAATGCTTAATAAAGACCATCATTGTTATTTTCTTCCGCAGACCTACACATTCCATTGCTGTGGCACTAGCTGCAATCTGTTCAGAAACCACATCACTCTTTAAGAGGCAGGAAGAGGGAGGAGAGAAGGAAAGCAGAGAGCTCTTGAGACGCTGCTCCGTGGAGATGGAGGAGAGTTCGCGCCAGCTCTTGAGCACATGCTGTTTTGTCTGGTTCTTGTTTTATGTCTGAAAGTGAAGAGATGCCACTTAGTCAGGGTTTGCCTGCCTCCTTGTGTCTTGTCTTCTTCCCTCCTCTGATGAGAGGACTTTGAGGGGAACTTCAAGATGAGCCTGTGAAGGAGGGGCAACTCCCCTCCTTGCACGATGGTTACTTCAGTCACTAGAAGAAAAGGTAACAAAGAACAGCCTATCTGTGCTCCTCCACTCTCTTCCTGGGGCTGGTTCCTAGGGACTATGTGATGATTCAATCCCATCCCAACCATTGCTCCCCCTGCCCACCTGCCTGCCACAAATCCTGAGCAGAGCCTGACTCAGGCCCAAAGGGAGACACATGCCAGTGCCATCAAGCCATGAGGCATTCTTTCTTTCTTAGAGGGTTACCTTTTGACCTATCTCAGCCATGATGAGTTTTATTCCTTCAGGCAGCTGGTGTATCACTTTCAAATACCTCCCAGTCCAGAAGTGATGGCAGGTTGGAATGAACTAGACTTGAATGAACCTGTCAAGAGTATCCTTCCTATGAGTTCAGGGAAGCCATCAGCTGTGCCTTCCTGCATACTACTAGCAGCATCCAGCATGCTGGCCAGCACAGAGCTGAGGCTTAACAGGCATTTGTTCAGTGAATAAGTGATTGGATGATTTTGGTTATGGTCTTATTTCCTATACATGTATATCTATCATTTTCTTTCTGCCTTTATGCCCAGCCTTACCTCAAATGGATCAAGACAAATGATCAACTGTCTATATTTTAACCAATGGAGGTAATTTTTACATAGTAGTAATATGTAGGTAAGAAATGCTTCTATCATGTTCTAGTGATAAACAAAACAAAACAGGAGCTATGAATCCAAATTCAAACAATGAATCAAAAACAATCCGCAGACATCTGGATGAGAGACAAAAATGAAGTTAGTGTAACAGAGTAGTGAATTAATTGAAGTTTCTGGGAAGCAGGAAATGGCAACTTCGTGGGCATCTAGGCAAGAATCATTCTGGGTTCTTAGCAGCAACAGGGGACCAGCTGGGAATGATAGGAATCAGCAGAAAGTGGTGGTGAGTGAGACCAGTTGAGAATTCATTTTGACAAATATGCTCTGGGCTTCTAAAGTATGCTTGCCTGATTCCTTGGGGGAAACAATGAATGATCAGAACATTGCTTACCAATGTCTGAATAAAACAGGAGAGATAGAGGTACCTTCTACTAATTAATGTAAGGTTGATCATGATTAATGATGAGTGCTGTAACCGAAGTACAGAGTGTGGTAGAAATGTTAGAGAAAGACATATTTAGTCAGGGTGGGAGATGGGATGATATAACAGAACATTTATGAGGAGATGAGATATACCGAAGTTTTGACTGGCATTTAGAGAAAAAGGAAAAGGTAGGAAAGAAAATTGGAGCAAGAAAGAACATCTTAAAGGGAAACCAGAGAAAGGTAACATTAAAATGGCCAGCAGGCACATTAGGCATGGGAGTAAGGGCAGGAGTGGAGAAAAAGTGCTGGAAAGCGGCCTGCAAAGTTTGATCAGTTCTCAGTGTTGAGAACTTTAGACATGAGTCTTAAGCATTTGTGCTATCTTCTGAATGCAGTGAAGAGCCATCCAAGGCTTGTGAGCCCAGAAGTGGCTAGACAAAAAAATGAGGAAGAGACTCTGAAGGTTGCGCACAAGGTACCCTAAATAAGGAAGAGCTTGGAAGTAGAAAGATTAATTCGAAGGCAGCGATGTGGCCAAGAGGCTCTGAGATGGTGCAGTGCCCTTGGCCATGCATGGGGGAGGGGTTCAATACTGGAAGGCATGACCAGATGGGCAGGCTGTGGTGCTCAGTGAACGAGGAGAGGAGATGCCAGAGGAGGAGGAGAGGTTGAAAATTCTGGAAGCAGCCAGGCTCAGTGGCTCAGCCTGTAATCCCGCGCCTCGGGAGGCTGAGGTGAGTGAATTGCCTGAGCCCACGGGTTCGAGACCCGCCTGGGAAACTTAGTGAGACCTCATCTCTACAATAAATCAAAAAAATTAGTCGGGTGTGGTAGTGCGCACCTGTAGTTCCTGCTACTTGGAAGGCTGAGGCAGAAGGATAACTGGAGCCCAGCAGGTCGAGGCTGCGGTGGCTGGAAGCAGCCACTGCACTCCAGTCTGGGTGACAGAGTGAGACTCCAACTCAAAAAAAAAAAAAGAAAGAAAGAAAGAAAATTCTGGAAGCTGGAACCACAGTGACAGGAGAAGAATGTCATTAAGAAAGTTGGGGGAGGGAAAGTGAATTCACACTGGCAAATACCTTGCAAGTCACCAAGAATGTTCAGATACAATTCTAACAATGGTAGCTCTGTGAGAATGTTTTATTACTCCCACTTAAAATGCTTGCAAAGATCCATGATTGAAGCAAGGGACTAAAATTCTAAGAGCTGAGATTTTGACTACAGGCTTACTATTCCCTGGCTGTGTGCTGCCAGATAAATCATTCAGTCTTTCTGGGACTCTGGCTGCATGACAGAGAAATGGGGCTAGTAATACCCAGTAATGGCCCACTTGATAAGGACATAGCGATGATAAACGAGCTGGTGCTCAGAGCTCTGGGAAGGAGAAGCCATGATCAATTAGAGTGCAGAGATTTTTCCCTGCCATGGCTCTATCTCCCATCCTTGTCTGTCTCCTGCATAACTAGGGAACTCCCTCTGCAGGTCTAGTAACATGACAGGGCTAGAGCCCATATTCACAGTAGACAAGGGAAAAAAAAAACACATTTGAGATTAAACTTCTAAAAAGAGCTGTTCAATTTGTCAGTCGCTCCCCTCCTGACCTTTGCTGAGTGCTGAGAAGCCATGGCGCCTTCCCCAGCAAGTTTCCCCTCTGTAGGAGACGCCGATGAATGAAGCATACTTAAGTCAACGTCTCCAAGGCAGCCCCATCAAATATTAAAAGAACAGAACTCCCTCTGTCAGCAACAGGGCACGGGACCCAATCCCCGAGTGTCAGGGCCTCCCGCCTCCTCTGAACACTTAAACTTCAAATAGCTTGTCAGAGGAATGTTCCTGTTTCTGAGGTTCCAACTCACATGCCTGACTTGCTGTGCCACTTTCCATATGCAAATTAGGGTTTCACTATCTCTAACAAAGCACAGAGAAAAAAGAAAACCTGCCGACCACTCAGAAAGAGAGGGGCAGGTGATGGAAGATGAGAGCTGCAGGAGGTCAAAGGAGATTTGAGGAACTCTCAGGTTTTGAGAGGCTGAAGGGCTAGGGTGAGAAGGGCTAAACTTAGGCAGAGCAACATGTGGCAGACCCAGCATCCGGGAGGAACTTATGAGCAGATGGGTAACTTAGAAAGGCCCACCTGCTTCAAAGGAGGAAGAACCTATCCCCTAAGCAGGAAAGAGGCCAGTTCCAATGGTAAACAGCAATGCCTTTGACGTTAGTAAGCGGGTGAAAGATTATAAAATGGGGATGATAATGATTACCTAGGATGGATGTTGTAGGAATTAAATAAGGTAACACATAGAAGGGATCGTGGCAGTGATTGACATTTTGCAGGGGCTCAACAAAGACTAACGCAATGCACCCTACTCCCCATCTCACCAGATCCTGTCTCCACTTCTTAAAATCAATTCCTCCCCAGTTCCAGGTACCACAACAGGCAGGTCCTGGTTGGTACAAAACTGCATATGATAAATCCCTGCCCTTGAGGAAGTCATCGGTTAACATTTGTTATTTATCAGTTGTGCATACTCAGCTAGTTCAGAACCTCTATTACTCCACTGGCAAAAATGGAATGATGATCATATTCTACTCAGAGCCCAGTATACTGCCTGTCCCGCAGTTATCAGCAAAGGTTTCCTTCCTCCTGTCTGTTTCTTAGTCCCCTACCTAGTCACCTGTCTGATGTTAGTGGGGCACAGTGTTGAAAGTGAGGCTTTCATCCTGTGGCCACTAGGGAGTCACACTGCCAGCTTTTCCACTGTCTGCCTTAAAGTAACTGCCTTTCAGGAGCAAACTAAGTGGATATCTCAAAATGCTAAACCCCTTTAGAGGAGTAGTCCCCAACCTTTTTGACATCAGGGACTGGTTTTATGGAAGACAATTTTTCCACGGACTTGCAGGGAGGGAGATGGTTTCAGGATTATTCAAGTGCATTACATTTATTGTGCACCTTATTTTTATTATTATTACATTGTAATATATAATGAAATTATTATTAAATTGCTATTTTGATAAGTCTGCCCGCAACTGATTTATTATGGTCTCTGCACAGTCAAACCTCATTGCTAATGTTAATCTGTATCTGCAGCCTCTTGCCAGCACTACTATCACAGCCTTAGCTCCAACTCAGGTCTCCAGAAATTAGATTCTCATAAGGAGTGTGCAACCTAGATGCCTCACTTGCGCAGTTCACAATAGGGTTCATGCTTCTATGATGATCTAATGCCACTGCTGAACGGACAGGAGGCAGAGCTCAGGTGGTAATGCCAGTGATGGAGAGCGGCTGTAAATACAGATGAAGCTGGGTTCACCGGCCCACTGCTCACCTCCTGCTGTGCGACCTGGTTCCTAACAGGCCATGGACAGAGGGCTGGGGACTCCTGCTTTAGAGCCCAGAGGTTTCATTTTCCTCTTCTATTCAGGAGATTCCCTGGGAGCCTTCCCTCCCTTTCCTGCTCCCTGACTAAACAGCCTCTCTCCCATGCCCAGGGCTGTGAGGTGAGTTTGCCCTGCCTCACTCTAACATTGACTAACCTTGTTGCCCAGTGCCACTGATCAGATAACTTTTACTTTTACTCTCATCCACAGGCAAAAAGCTTGGAGGAAGCTGCACAGCCCTGGTGGATGGTCCTATTGCCTCTGGATGCCTGTTCCTTACTGAAGCCTGTAAATGAAAATGATTACTTCACTCCAACCTCCATCAAATGGGAAGGGAGAGAAATATTGCAGGCTGTTGGTTGCAGGAGATCTGGCCGGCAGGCTTTCAGGAGAGAGGAGGGGTGAGTAAAACCTCAAACAGCCATGGCAAAGGAGCCTGTGTTTACTTCACTGTTCATTCCATTCACTACCCTCCAGGGGTTTCAGGTATCCCAACTCTACAAATGGCAGAGACAAAGCCCAGAGTTTAAGTAATCTATCCAAGGTCAGATACCCAGGTTTGACAATGGCCTAATCTGATTCTGTCTCTGAATACAGCATATTTCCATCCTGGCACCCAGGGAGCTGCCCTAGGTGACAGCGAAAAGGGGAAGGAAGGAAGGCTTAGAGTGATGGACTTGGTAGAAACAGCCACAATAATTCAGGATTTAAGATCTTGATTAGCTGAGCAGGCTGCTGCATTTCAGTTTCAGGAAGGAGAGAGGGGATAAGGTGGGTTGGTAGGAGAGAAAAAATATCCCCTCACTCATCGCCAACCCTGTTAGTCTCCTTTTCGAACACTACAATTCACCTGTTCTCTGAACTGGGAAAAGCAATAGACCCAGACAGCCACCTCAATTCTGTTTAGCAGTTTAAAAATCTAAATTGATGGCTCTCCTCTTCTCCTCTGAAGGTCTATCATTTAGGTTTTGTGGTTTGTTCGCCCTAACTTTGTTACGCACCATGATACTTGCAAATGGGGCAACATAAATTAAGAATTGGTAGCAGTTACATTTGGAGCAGGTCTTATGGGACATTCAGATGAATCCTGATTTGTGGATATGAGAAAATCTTCTAATCAGACATTGAGTATATAAGCCATATATTTCCCCCTGCAACTTTATTACCTACTCTTTGCAGCCTGCCTCTTTGAGCCAGTGCAAGGAGAGGCCCCAGGCAACTGTTGGGCTTCCCACTTCAAGTAAACCAAAGTTAATTTACTTGCAAAAAAGATGTAAAATGTAAGTCCCCCGCTCTTTTATTCTCTCTGCTATTCAGTTTGTCCCTGATAAGATGGCTATTCCCTCCAATTCCTTCAATCCCCACCCCCACATTTGCTGCTGCCATTAAGAGAATAAACATAAGTTCTTGATTTAAGAAACATCTGCGGATACCTTGTCCCCATAGTTATAGGAGCATTTCTAAGTTGAGGCACGCTGGTTGCTCAGGAAAGCCACTGCCTGTGTCTCACGTGACTGGCCAGGTGACCTTTGACACTGCCTCATCAGCTCAGTAATCCTTCAGTCTCAACAGCAGACATCCAATTTGGATACCACACCTGACCATTCTGAGGAGGCCTGTCTGGAGAGATGAAAGGAGAGCTCTTTTGGGTGACAGTGAGGTGGCTCTGCCAGGAGGGAGGCCACAAGGGAGGACTGACTGCAGGGCTTAAAGAGACCAGCGCACTTTACTCAGCACTGGGAGGGGACCATCTGGAACTCATGGTCTAAGAGAACTCTGGCCCTGCCCACAGAGTGGCTCCAGCAGGTGTCCCTGCATCAACATTGCTCAGCTCTGTTCATTCCCACTCTGGGCCAGGCCCAAGGCAGAGCAGTCTTTTGTTATCTCACTTAAACCTTCAACAATGGCCTTGGGAAGTCATTTTTAGTATCTATCCCCCACTTTACAAATGAGAGAGTACAGCCTCACAGCTATATCAGGCAGCATGTTTAGGCATAATAATGGCATCTGGGGCATGCCGAGCCCTCAACCACTTGGAGACTGAGCTAAACCCTTGTGCTGGTCTCACTCTCTTCTTCAGTAATCCCAACAGCTTCTGTCATCATCTTGATTTTTCAGATGAAGAGCCTGCAGCTCACAGAGGTTATATAACTTTCCTGAATTGACACAGCCACTAAATGGTGCAGCTGGGGTTTAAACCCAGGCTTCTGAGCCTTCGCTTTTAGTTGCCACCTCTGTAAAAATCAGAATTGTGGGAATTTGAGTCTAGGCCTGCTGTTGTTAAAATCCTCGCCCTTCAAGTTCTATTGCCAATTGCATTTCAGACTGCTTTATAGTGTTCTCTGCAAAGTGAAGCCTTGTTATGTCCTGGCAATTGGCTCTCACCTCACGGTCCCAGCAGCTCACTGACTGCAGGAGTCAGGCCACATTGTGGCACTATAAGATCCCTACCCCACCCCAGCACCCACTGTGAACCTGCCCTCTCTCTTTTTTCTCCAGTTATCCCCATGACTCCAGGAACTTTTTTTTTTTTTTTTTTTTTTTTAGACAGAGTCTACTATATCACCCAAGTTGGAGTTGTACAATCACAGCTCACCGTAGCCTCAGCTTCCTGGGCTCAGATGATACTTCCATCTCAGCCTCTGGAGTCACTGGGACTCCAGGCACATGCTAGCCACTGTGCCAGGTTCATGTTTAAAATTTTTTTTGTAGAGACAAGGTTTCACTATGTTGCCCAGGCTGGTCTCAAACTTCTGGCCTCAAGCAATCCTCCTGCCTAGGCCTCCCAAAGTGCTGGGATCATAGGTGTGAGCCACTGTACCTGGCCATGGCTGCAGAAACTTTCAGTGGGTCCTGTGGAGCTGGTCATAAAAATGAGAGAGTCACTTCCAACCTGAGCTTTGCAGAAGTGGTCAGCTTGTGCGGAATGGCTACAGAGCTGAGCAAATGGTACAGGTGTGCTGGCCACTGGGGTGGCCAGGAAGAACTCAGCGCTCCCCAGGAAGCCATACCATCCCATGCCACCGAACCTTCCGAACCTTCTAGGAAGAGAGTGGCTCCCAAAACTATTTCAGGGACATTAATAATTCATCAATCCCAGAGGGGGGGAAAAAATGTAAAACGTGGAAAACAAAGATCTAATGGGCCTCAGAGGCTCCCACACAATTGGCAATGGTTGTTTTTCTCTTCAGCTGCTGGAGAGGCAGGAACATGGGGGGAGAAGAGGAGGAAAATGTATTTGCTTACAAAAAAGCACACTTTTAAAAGCCAGAACAGCCTATAACAGTATGACCTTGTCCAGAGTTTCTGGAAGTACAGTTTAAAATAAAGCTTATAATATACACTTTGATTCTTAGAAAAATTGGGTGAGGAAAGTGCAGTTATGATCAATCTAATTTTTCAGATAGGAAAACTAATCTGTAAAGTTTATGGTTTGCTGACAGCCCAAGCCCTGGTCCTCCCAGTTCAGTATACAAGGCTCTTCTTCCTCTTTTGGAAGCCCTCCTGATTCTCTTATTTGTTCCACTGCAGAAGATGTCAGGGCCTCTAGAGAGAAGAATGAGACAGAGGTGAGAATCCTGGTCTAAAGTTCTCCAGATTTTAGCAAAATTTCAGCTGAGATCCCTAGGGCTAGGGGGATGGGGAGAGGGTAGATCCCAGCCCACAGAAGCTATCACCCTTTCTATTCAAGACACCTGAGGGGGGGGGTTTCTTATTGTGCTTTGGCAAGGCCCCCAAGAAAGAGAATGTTTCTAGCTCTTGACCTTTCAGAGGATTTTAGTGATTCTTGCAGGAAGAAAAATGATATCTATGTTCACAGTTGATGAGACAGAACAAGATTTAAATTATAATCTTCTAATCTTCTAATTAGTTGATCTTTTTTTTTTTTTAAAGTGTTGTTTCTACCTTGGTATCCAAAGCTGTCTGACCTTATTTTTAATTTCTTTCAGAACCCAATGCCATTCTATAAAACCAAGAAACTATTTTTAAAAAGGGTCAGATACTTTTCTAATTTCCTTTATCTTCCCACTCTCACAATAATTCCCTTACCGGTCAGTGCCCCTAAAGGAAGAGGAAAGAATGTTTGCCTTCTATTTTGTGATTCTTATTGACAGTAGGAGAAATGCTATTGTTATCTGAAGCTGTGTGGCATGATTTCAGAACTTGGAGGTTCTTTGAGAGATTGCTTCATCAAAATATGTCATTCGTTAGTGGCGTCTGCATCCACAAACACCGCAAACACCAGGAGGAATGTCTAATTGCCAGCATGTTTCACATCTCCAGCAATGTCCGCCCTCCCCAACCCTCTCCACTCCCACCTTGGACTCCAGGTAACCCCTTCCCTCCTGATCCCACCACAGAGTGGTCTGTTTTGACTCCTTTCCTGGTACAGAGACATTTCTTCAGTAATCTGAGAGTGTTAATGTGCTAATGCAGGTAAATTGTAATTAATTTCTCTCTAATTGATGCGTGGGACTACCTAGGCCCCTCATTTTCCTCCCTTCATTCCTTTATAAATATATGATTTGACAGGTTAATTTGAAAGCAAAAGTTAGATTCTTTACAGCCATCTAAGCAGAAGCCCCAGCACGCAATTTGCTGTCTAGTTGTGTGAAGCATAATAAAAGGGTTGAAGTCAGGTTATCCTTTTTTTATCGTCATTTTGCTAATTTAATCTTTTTCCCCTTCATAAGGTAATAAAATATTCATTTCACAGCCTGAAAACCTTGGCAGTGACTGGCGAGGGAACAGAATCCACAGTGTGCTGTTTGTCCACAGGGTGACCTTCCCCCAGGGGCCTGCAGCCGGACCCCGGAAGGGGCCCAGTGAGGGTGGTGTGGGTGGCTCCGGAGGAGTTCCGCTTTGGCATCTGAATCAGGACTAAGTCAAGCCTCCCACACTTTGCTGCAGCTCAGAAAAAGGCAGCAGAAATTGTTGGAGCTTCTGGGACTGTGTGAAAGAAGAGAACCAGCCCCTCAGCCAGGTACCCAGGAGCTATTCTCAGAAGAGGGGGGGAAGGCAGAAGGCCATTTTCTGTCAGTTCCAGCATGAGCTACAGGGAGGGCTTGAAGGAGCCAGAGCTGGAGTCACAAAGAAAGCTTCTCCACAGGGTGCCAATCCTTCAGAGGATGAGATGAGAAAGCAGCTGCCTACATGGCAGGCTCAGGTGTTACCTGCTCTGTACAGTTAACTGAAGCAAAAGGTGGGCTTCTGAAAGATATTCAGCCTTCCCCAGGCAAGTGGATGTCCCTTGGACTGAGATTGCCTTCTAAACCACTAGTAGCATCGCTCCCTGGCAGTTTGCTAAAAAACTCTTTGCACTCGCTTGAAAGTTGGCCCTTCTGACATTGCAGGGATCCAAGACTCTACCAGGCTCAACTCTTCTTCCCAAAGAGTCGGTCTAATAGCAGAGGAGCAGATGCATGATGGGTGCCTCTCTAGCTTCTACCCAGGCATCTTTCCCCCTGGGCCTCAGCTGTCTCCTCTTAAAACAGGAACAAGAAGGAAGAATGCTGGTTCCTCCCTGCAGAATGCAGGAGGACCACTGCCCCTGGGAAATGTGCTTTTCACACTACCTCACAGATGTCAAATGTCAACCACGAAGGCTCTATCTGGACGCTGTAGTTGGAGTTCCTTTGGTAAGAGGCATGCCCAGGTGAGATAAGGAGACACGTTTTCAGCAACTGACATGAGGACATGGAATTACCTGCTCCTTGGGTAGAGGACCCTGGGAGCAAAGAGGCAATTCTCAGCAGGCAGAGGGTTGTTTAGAACTCAGGAGTCCTCATGTTTGCCCTGCAGAGAGGGTGAGTTGGAACAGTTCCTCCAGAGACCTCCAACCAGAGGGCCCATGTGCCATCCAAACCACAGCAGATCCCCAACTGTGAAGCGTTTCCTAGGGAGTGTGCCCAGCACTTAAATCAGGAAGGACATGAATGCTGATGTTGCCATCTTCACAAATGTGCTCATGCCACAGATATTCTTTTACAATTTTTTTTTTTTAATTGCCACAAGCAGGTTGACCTGGCAAAAGCTGACAAAATGAGTGATCTGATAAATCATGCATGACTTTAAATCACAATTTTTTTCTCCACATTTTAGAAAAGTGCCTGTTTTACTCTCTATTCCCCCCCTGTTTTCTCACATCATTGGAATCTGTTATTATTGTAACAGATTCTGCAATTGTGACTATCCTTCTACATAATGTTTAGTTTTATGGTTTTTGTCCAAATATTTGGGAAACTTCATTGGGGAAAAAGTCTTCTTTTCCTCATTATTATTTGCATGATCAGAATTAAAATGTCGTAAAAGGTTGCCTGAAATTTAAAGAGGAAAGCCTTTTATCAGAGAAACAACTCAAGCCCATCAGAGGAAAAATATTATTAAAAAAGTCATGAGTGGATGAAGAGGACATTGAGAACTGAGCATGAGTTCAGACTGAGAGGTGGGTGACAGAAGAAAAAGGAGGAAAGAAGAGGAAAGCGAAGTTTCAGGAAGACTAGTGGGAAGGGTAGTAAATTGCTAGACTTGGCAAAAGAGAGAATCTGGGTTTCTGGGAATGGAAGACACAGAGCTGCATTGCCTTGAATTGCAATTTTCTTTCTCGGAGAACTTTGCACCAGGACTCTTTATGTGTCTTTCCAGAAGAGTGATACAAAATGGGATAAGAACGCACCCTAGTTTTTCCTAATATTGGGTTAGTGTAGGTTGCTAAGGGTTTTTGCTTAAAAAGGAGAAATTTGTCTCTTATACCACTGGAAAGACCTCCTAAAGCCAAGTTAGAGACTAGGAAGAGTAGAGAAGAAGGGAATCTTAGCTAGTAGAGTAAAACCCAACAGTTTGTTGGAGGAGGAACACTTTGATTCCATCTGGGCTTTTATTTTATTGTCTCAACTCTATCACCTCTTCACCTTTGACAGAGAAATTTTATGAAAGAGTGGTCAGCATGTGATGTCATATGCCTCCCTGCACCCTTCGTTCCATCTCACTGTCATCTGGTTTTCACACCTACCAAAATCTTGACCTCTAAGGAACTCCAGTTTATAAAATTCAAAAGATTATTTTTCACTACATGTCATCTTATTAGTGATCATTTTGACCACTCTATCCCTGAAACATTTTTCTACTTTGGTTTCCAGGAGTTATCTCCTAAAGTTTTCCCATATCTTTTCTTTCATTTTTCTTGAACTTCTGTAATTTCTTACATGCAAGTACTTTACCTGTATACTCATCCACACCCTCAGCATTAACTATGCTGAGCAGACTACTATATATAATGTAGACATCCATATATCTATATCCATATCTACACGCAGGCCAGAACTGTTTTCTGAACTCAAATTTATTCAACTGCTTGACATTGTCACAGATTTAAATGTACACCTACATCTTCTCTCTAAATGCCTGTTCTGGGCTTGCTCCTCCTACTCCATGCTCTGTTTTCAGCATGGTTCTTCATTTACCCAGTTTATAGGACCGGAATCCTGGGGACCACCCTACTTGCCTCTCCCTCTCATCACCTATATCTGAACTATTAAAAGATCCTGACCTTTCTGTCTACTAAATGTCTCTCAAATCTCCCTCTTCTCTAATCCCATGGTGTTTTGTAAGGTTCAGGATCTTATAATTTCTTTTAACCTATAAGACAGCCTATGGACTAGATACTGCCACCAGTATTAATTTCTTGCCATCCATTTTTTTTTGTTGTTGTTGTTTGCTGTCAAAGCATTTTTACAAAATGCAAATCTGATCCTATCACTGGAAGTCACCCTTTGACCTTGAGGATAATGCTCTCAATTCTTCAGCATGGTCGGCAGAGCTTTCATAAGATAAGATGCCCACCTAATGCCTATCCTCATCTGTCTGCTCTACTTGTTACCTAGATCTGTCATTCTACCCATCTCATTTCAAGATCCTAGCAGCCACCCAAAGGCTGCTAAGATGTGATGTCATATGCCTTCCTGCACCCAGCACATATCTCTATGGGAACTTCCTTTTTTACCTAGCCAACTATTTCTCAGTCTTCATGATTCAATGTTAATATCATCTGCGGAAAAGAAGAGTCCTTTCCTGGCCCCTTCCCTATGTTCCTGGAATTCCCAGAACCTCCCTATGAGATTGCTCACCATACACATTCTATTCATCTCTCTTTACTTCTCTGATTAGCATACTAGACTGGGCGCTTCTGGAAAACAGGAACCATGTTTCTCTGTCATCCCTTAGTAGAGTGTCACATAATAGGAACTAATAAAAAGTTTGTTGAATTGTTTATAAAATAAAAAATAATGTATAATAATGTACTACAAGGCTACCTATAAAGAATTATGAAGAGGAAAATCCAGAGTTTATTTAATAAAATGTCTTCCACATGGTGTCCTTTAGGCAAATGGCTATTTTTAATCCCCAAAGCAAAAATCTAATTAAAATTTTAAAACAAACAAAACAAAACAAAAACCCGAGTGAGTTTTGTTTTGTTGTTGTCATGAACATATGGTGTGAAAACCAGACTCCGATACCTCAGAGCTTCCAACCTGCCAGAGCAGGGGATTAAGACTACCAGGAAGCCAGAGGCTCTCAGTCCCTCTCAGCAGCTCTCACAGGCAGCCTGTTCTCTGCTCACCCCTAGATGTCTCCGTCTGCGACACTACTTAGAAAAATGCATCCTCACAGCCACGGAGACAGAGACACCAGGCTCCAGCTACATTTACACATTTGCATTCTGCTTATCAGGTCACCCAATGGCAAAATCTTCAGAGGGAGCCGGCAATTTCTCCCTCATACTGAAGCTAATGAGCAAAATAGCTCTTGCTGAAGGACAAGAAAAAGTCGGTGCGCATGGTGTACTGCGGGCACCATGGGCAGGCTGTCATCATTATGAAAAACCATCACAAGACCTTACAAATTAAAAGCTGCGGAGAAAACTTTTGCCCTATCGAGTTTGTAAGGAAGCATCTTGCCGTTCATCAAGACCAGGCAGCTGCAGTAGGAGCTCTTCCAGAATGCTGGCCGGCCAGGCACCTCCCGCAGCCTCCCAGAGGGGACGCACCATCAGCTGTCAATTTCTAAGCAAAGGGAGATTGTTTTATATCCACTTTGGGCTCCCTTTTCATTTCCAGGCATGTCTCTCAGAGTTGACTTTTATTACCAGGTTAATCACCAGCCAACACAGCTGAGGAGTGATAAGCAAAACCCCATCCTTCTCACTTCGGGTCCCCTCTTCCTGCCTCCTGGTCTCCTCGCCTTGCACCCCTCCCTTCCGGTTAGCCGGCTTCCTTGGCTGCGGCTCTGCGCATCTTCTCAACCAGCTCACGCAGAGAATGGTGGAAGCTCATTTCAGAGCCAGTAATCAACTCTCCCTTTGGATCAAACTGCAAACTAAAATTGTACCAATCTTTCTAAACAACCCAAGGAAAATGGAACCTAAATTGTCCAATTTTGGTGTGTCCACCTAGCTTGCTAATCTAATTTTACTTTCCAAAAACCTGAGACCCCATATTACCTCCTCCTCTGTGTTGGTCCAAGAAAATGAGAAAAGAAAAAATGCACATCTCCAAAAACAAATCATTCTGCTGACCCTGTGGGGCCCTGGGAATGCAAGAGGCTTCATCTTCAGGATCTGTATTCAGGTCTCCGCAAGGGCTAGCAGGAAATGCAGAGCCACGGGAAATTGAAACATAATGGGGGAAAGGCGAAACAAACATTTCAGCTTTCCCTTAGATGTGCATTTGGAACTTGGCTCTGGAAAAAGACAAAGGTGGAGATATGGATCTCCCAGCAGCAGCAGATGCTTGGCTTTATTTAGGGATTTGCCAACAGGAGCTGATTGTTAGACTCTTGTATGCTACACACTGGGCCCAGTCCCTTCCCAGTCTCAGCTCCTTAAATGAAGGCCCTCCCTGCCACCTGAGGATGATTTATGTTTCTGAACAAAATATAAACAAGAGGTTTGGATGAGAAACCAAAAAACAAAACAAAGACCTCATCAGCAAATGATAATTATAAGGAAGGTGTCAAGAATACAAATACTGTATTCCTGTCTCAGATTCATTTCTAAAAATTAAACTCCAAGAAGTGTGAAAGCCCCTAATTAGAAAGGGAGGTACATCCTTAAGAGCTCTGCACAGGCAGGGTTGACAGCTTCACTCTGTCTAGAAGCCAACATTCACACCTCCGGCGAGCGCAGGGAAAGCGGTCAACACTCCATTTCCTATTAGTGATTTGCACGGGCAAAATAATGACACCAGTGAATTGCACACTCAGGTGTCATGTCCCCTTCATCATGGCTTTGTTCATAAGAAGAGTTGCAATGTTCTCCGTTTTCTGAAATTATCTAAGAAGTCTTTCCTACCTTTTCCTTTCTCTTCTGCAAGCTCTCCTGAGCTAACTGAAAGGTAAATAAGGTGATCTGCTGATCTTGAGTGAGACTGATATTACAGGGGATTTTCTTTAAAAATCTTCACAATCTGAGCATTTGAAAGCAAAACCACCCTCTTCTCTGTGTTCTGGCAAGCATTTTTGAATGGGATGCTTGATCCCCACAAGTGTTCCGCACTGTGTTCTGGCTCTGGTAGAAAGGGAGAGGTCAGAGGTCTCTGGGGTGTGATGTATGCCTCAGTCAGGACAGCTCGGTTACACTGTGATAACAAATGACCCCGGATATTAGAGTCTGTGACCAGCAGCTCTTTGCTCTGAGAGTACACATCTCTCTGTCCCATGGGGGAATCCATTGCTCTACACCAAGACTGACAGAGGGGCCACTTGATGGCAGATTGCCAGTCTCACATTAGAGGGAAGACGGGTGACTAAAACTTCTGCTTGGAATTGACGCTGTCATCCCTGCCCACATTTCAGTGGACAAGTCATGAGTTCACCAACTCACTAATCTTGAGTTCAAAAGGGAAGTGATAAATACCTCTTCCAACAGAGAAGGAAAGTGAATATTGGCAAACATTGTTGTAGTCCTCTACAATGGTAGTCAGTGCTTTGTCACCTTTGGAATATGAAATGACTCTACCATTGTAGAATCTCTCCCCAAGCCCTAATCTCCAGCTCAGTTGCAAAACAAGCACGTGATCATGTACCCATCCTGACACATTTCATCATCATAGCCTACAGTGCCCTAGGACACACGAGTTATCATCTGCAGGGCTTCAGTCTTCTAAGGAACATTTGTTACCTGGCCTCCTTCTGATTCCCTGTGGTTTCAGCATTGTCTTTCCCAGTATTAAAGATTTTTTTATGTTAATTTACAATTTTTAAAAAAATTTTTAAAGATGTGGGTACAATTCAGGGTTAGGAGCATAAGTGGCTATATATAGGTAACGTTTGGTACTCTTATTGATGTTATGTGCCCCCCACCTCCCTTGGCAGTTATCCCACTACTCCCAATCCCTTTCTTTTTCTTTTTCTTTCTTTCTTTTTTTTTTTTTTTTTGAGTTGGAGTCTCACTCTGTTGCCCAGGCTGGAGTGCAGTGGCACGCTCAGAGCCACCACAGCTTTAACCCTCTGGGCTCAGGCAAACCTTCCACCTCAGCCTTCTAAGTAGTTGGAATTATAAGGGTGCCACCACCCTAATTTTTTGATTATTGTAGAGATAAGGTTTCACCATGTTGCCCAGGTTGGTCTTGAACCTGTGGGCTCTGGCAATCCTCTTGCCTCTGCCTCCCAAAGTTCTGGGATTACAGGCGTGAAGTTCAGGGTCCACTTATGAGTGAGTACATGTAGTAATCAGATCTTTGTTTCTGTGATTAATCACTGAGTATCATAGACTCTAATTCTATCCAAGTTGCTGCAAAGTTCGTAATTTTGTCTTTCTTTCTGGCAGCATAATATTCCATCATGTAAATGTACCACATTTTCTTTATCTGGTCCACTTTTAATGGGCCAATCCATGTTTTTGCTATTGTGAATAATCCTGCAATAAACATGTGTGTGCAGGTATCTTTTTTATGGAGTAATTTGAATTCCTTTGGGTATATTCCTAGATGGGGGAATACTGAATCATATAGAAGGCTGATTTTTAGATTTTTTAGGAATCGCCACACTGTTTTCTACAGAGGTTGTTCTCGCTTGCACAACAGTGCAGAAGTGTTCCCTTTTCCCCACAACCTCTCCAACATCTGCTGTTTTTTGAGTTATTGATGATGGCCATCCTGACAAGTTGGGTGGTATCTCAGCGTGGTTTTAATTTGCATTTCTTTGATAATTAGTGAGGTTGTGCATTTTTTCCTGTATCAGTTGGTTGCTCATATGTTTTGTTCTGAGAAGTGTCTATTCTTATCTTTTGCCCATTTTTAATAGGGTTGTTTATGAAATGTATAGCCACAAAATGTATCTTGCTCCTAAGTCTTGATTTATCAAAAACAGAGCTGAGCCTACCCAGCAATTCCATCAAAGGGGGCAAAGTCAATTAGTCCACAGTAAGCAACCATTCCCACAACTTTGGTGGCCCTTGGGCCAGATCAGAAAAAATAGAATACAGTAATAACCAAGCACTTACTATGTGCAGGCATTAATGCCATGCTTCCAATTCCTGCCCCAGGAATAGACAGATCCCAGGAGTTTACTGAAGTGCCCAATGAACAGATTCTTCTGTAAACTGGCCTCCTTGCTGCATTTCTCTTGAGCCTCCCTTGAAGCTAAGTCTGACTGGTATCATTGATGTTCCTGTTTTTCTGATCCTTGTTTTGAGCCTAGGCTTCCCACTGTGTTGGCCTATCAACTTGATGGTCAGTTTTACCTTATATGTTGCCTTCCAACCTTTTTCCCTGATTCCCAACCTTCTGGTTTTCTGTTCTGCAACGCCTGTCTGGTACAGTGTCTCTGTGGACCAAGAGTCTGGGAGAGAACCCCTCCCAGATGTGGCCTAGGTAGCCTTGACTACACTGATCCCTGTCCTGGCAGGATGCTCAGAGACTATTAGAGTTAGACATTACATTCACTCCTGGAAGAGGCCTAGAGAGGTCTGCTGAAGTACTGGAAGAAGACAAAGTCAAGGGAGCATATGGAGGGTTGGAACACCACAAGACTTGCCTTACTGTGCAAACAGGCTGCCATGTTCTGTACTGTATGGGGACTGCCCTGGGGACAGCCTGGCCCAGGTACACGGAGCCTTGTGGAAATCAGGCTGAGGACCTGAGAGGAGCAGGCAGTGATTTGGGTGGAAATGTCCTGTCTTTCTCTCCATTTCTTATTGAACTAAGCGGAATCCACAGGAGGGTATCCAGGCAAGCCAGCACACAACTTTTCCTGTGCTTTCTTGTGGTCTCTATGGCTCTGGGACCAAGAGGAAATTGGAGGCAGGCATCCTAGCTGATTGCAGGAACAAGGTAAAAAATGCAAAGAAGAAAATAATAATAAATGTTTCAAAACAAAAGGTCAAACATTCAGTAGAGGAGATGTCAAATGGCATGAGTGTTATTGAGATCTGAAGGTAGGAGAGCATTTTTTAATTGAAGAGATGATGGCAAGGATTCAAAGTGAAGGCAGAATTGAGGCCTGGAAGATGAGCTTCCTAGTAGGCAGAAAAGAGTAAGGAGGGCCTTCTGAGAGCTGAGCATGGTGTGGACAGGAGTTTGAGACATAAGGTAGCCATGAGTGGTGGTTAACAGAAAGAGAGTCTTTCACATAGATAAGTTAGAACCCAGGCTGGCAGGACAGCTTGAGGAACATTTACAGAGGATCCTTAAGAGACTCAGCTGCCCAGTGTTGAGGTTCACCACGTAATGGAAAGTGTTTAGCATTTCCCGTAAGTTATCAAATTAAGAAACTGAAAATGCATGCTATATTGTAACTTGATTAACCGAAGAAAAATGTATGTGTGTGTGTGTATGTGTGTACCATAATGAAAATGTGATTCTTGTAGTTCTTTGTATTGGCTACCCTCAATAGCACAATTCTCTTCATGCTGGGATTTTAGTGCATAGACAGCCAAATATATAAACAAAAAAGAAATAAAATGAAAAAACAATACAACCAAAACTTGAAAAACATTCTCAAATTCTAGCACAGTGCCGGCCGCCCCAATGACACTTTTCCTAGCTAAGTCAGGGATAACAAAAAACAAGTATAACTACTTCTAGCCCTTTTTCATTTGTTTTCTGTATAAAATAGCACTACATACATATCTATCAACTTAATACTTCCCAAAACATGAAGGGAAGGAAATGATTTTTTTTTTCTTCCAGCTAAATCAGTCAGTTCACTATTAACCATGCCTAGATCTTGGTGGGCATGTAAACCAGAAAACTACAGAAAAGATAAAAAAGAGTGAGAGAGAACTTTCACTAAAGGCATGAGGGTGCCTCTGTGGCCAGAAACCAGGCAGTATTCCCCACAATGTTCAGGGCAAAGTACATAAAGGAGGAGGCATCCCAGGGCTAATGAGCTGGCGACTGACTTTGCCCAACTCTTCCTCCAGAATTTTGCTGTGAGGTTTTTTAAAATATGAAGATAAAATGGAGCACTGCTGAGTTACAGAAGCTCTAGTTCATGTTTGCTTAAACAAAGAATTCTCATGTCTCAAACCATCTTGCTTTGGGTGGGGGGTCAGCAAGGTCTCCCTCATTGGTCCATGCTAGCTGTCCTGGGACAGCAGCTGTGGATCTTGGATGGCCACTGCTGGCTTGTTTGGAAACATACCCACTACCAGCTACATAAAATCTGATTTGGTGCAAAGTGATGAGGAGACTTTCTTTAGGACACCGGCTCCATGCAAGAAATTTGACAGTTACAACCAAAAGGAAGACAGAAAAAGGATCAGCAGCTGGGTCCACCAGAAAGATAGCCCAGAGGCTGGCTCATGTTTCCTGTCATGCTATGAACTTCATTTGCTGCATGCACGTACTGCTGTTTCCTTTCTTAAACTCACAAATTAATCTATGTAATCAGTGTACATACTGAAAACTAAGAACTCATTCACAGTAGTAAAAGCATTTCAGACAAAAAAAAAAAAAGCTAGGGTTGGAATCTTTAGTAACTAGCCTTGTAATTTTGACCTTGCTACCTTGAGCCTCTGTTTATAGTTTTACAAAATGGGCACGTTTAATGATAAAGGCTCTCCTAAATGATGAAAATAAAATGATAATACAGACTACACATCTGAAACCTTTTTGGAAATTGCTTTTCAAATGTCAGATGACATGGGAGGGATAATATTAATATTTATTTGCATGCTGGTTTTTAATGTTTCTTGTGTTTTCATTTCTTTTACATGTCTCACTACCCTCATTATTTTAGATAGTAAGCATCCTGAGCAGGGGTCATGCTTTCTTTAATTTGGGGGCATCATGTTACAACGCAGTTCAAATGCCAGAGGATACACAGTGTATGCTCCTGCATGACTCACTTATATAATATTCTGAGATCTTGGAGGTGAAGTATATACTGTGATGACAATAGGATAAAAGTTGGGTAGTTAATAAGCCCGAACATTGTTCCTACTGGAGCACATGCCAAGGGAATGTGATGCAATGCTCTGGAGTGAAAATTTTTCTCTCTCGCGTACCATGAAGAAAGCAGACTCATCCTTATCAGACATGAAGCTGCATGTCCGTGGGCGTTTACAAGGCAGGAGTGATTCAGTAACAATAGTTTGTTTGAAGGTTACAGACCCTTTCAATACCTCTCAAATAAATTTCATCCCGTCAATTTCAGTACATAGTACATATCACATCTTCTTCCTCCCGGTTTTTCTGACTGTTAGCACGGCACCCTCTAGTGGCTTCTTTTTATTTATTTATTTATTTATTTACTTACTTATCTATTTTTAAATTTTTTATTGTAGATTCAGGGGTATGCATGCATATTCATTACATGGACACACTGTGTAGTGATGGGAATTGGGTCTCAGGTGGCCCATTCTCAGACAGGGACCGTTGTGCCTTGTAGGTAATTCCTGAACCCTACCCTCCCTTCCCCTCCTCCCCTTATTAGTCCCAAGAGTCTATTATTTTAGTGACTTTTTTTTTCTCCAAACATTTTGGCATGGGGTGGAAGGAAAGACTGTTTAATTTCACAGCACTCTCTCACCCCGTTTTAGTCTTTAGCAGTACAAAGAAGTGTCTCCATCTCCTTTAATTCTGCTATAATTATATTGGACAGAGAAATAGCAGCTGCAGTTCAAATGAGTAGGCACCATTACCCCCTCCCAAATTTCATTTTGCTTTTGCTATCACAGCAACCCCAGCCAGACTTTCATTAGAAATCTATCGTATGGCTTTCAACTTAGTGTTTCTGCATGATATGGATACATTCTCTCTTGTTAATGAACTGAATAAGATTGTCCTTCCCCTTCTACAATAAAGGGTCGATGTCTTTCTCCCAACACTTCTACTTAAAACAGAGCAGCCACCCTGCCCATTTCACAAAGGGTGGGCCTTTGTAGATGCCCAACTGCATGAGCTAACTTGCCCTCTATTAAGTGAATTCGTACTAAGTTGCTTCTAAAACGTTGTCCAAATCAGAGCAACCACAGTGCAACACCACCAGGTTACCCTTTGCCTGAGGCTCATGTGTCTTATATAGCCAATGGCACAGAGAGACAGGTGGCTTTAGGCAGGTAATTTAGCCTCTGAGCCTTGTTTCCCAAGCTACCCATACCCTTACCCACTTGTGAAATGGAAACCATGATGCCTGTCTTGCAGGGTTAGTATCAGTATTAACTTAGTACCTGGAACTGAGACCTTTAACAAATAATCTCTCAAATGAATGAATAAATGTTATTTGGTAACATTCTGAGCACCATGCCAGTGTTTTGAAAAGCCAGCTGGTACACTTACCCGGGCAAAATGTCCAAAACTGGTGATATGGGAAAGAGCTTCAGAGTCAGATTCTGATGCCATCACTAGAGACTTCAAGGAAGAGGATTCATTTTCTAAGCCTCATTTGAATAACAGGACAATTCCTTCCTTGTGATGTTGTAGGGGTAAGGTACATTAAGGCACAAAGTCCAAAAGCTATCAGTGCTCTATAAATGTTATCTCCTGGTAGGTTTATTTCTTAAGAATTCCAGAGAAAAATTAGAGATTCTCTCCTAGACTCAAAGTCAATAGAAGCAGGAGAATTGTTTTTCTGTCCTCCTTGTATTGAGGGGATTGGGTATTTCAGCAGGTTTAG
Organism: Carlito syrichta; assembly: GCF_000164805.1. Taxonomy (NCBI): domain Eukaryota; kingdom Metazoa; phylum Chordata; class Mammalia; order Primates; family Tarsiidae; genus Carlito; species Carlito syrichta. Next base: position 505,123 of record NW_007252432.1, on the reverse strand, counting down.
GGTCCCTTGCCTCACATAAAACATTGACATAGAATTCTAAACCAAACTTATGTCCTCTGAAACTCCGAGTCCATTTGCTCCTGATGAAACTGTCACTAAGGGGAGAAAAGAGTCTTTCAGAAGCTTATTAGAATAGCTGGAAAAGCTCCTTGGATACTTAATGTTCTTAAACAGCATTTTAATGATTTAAGGGTAAATGAACTAGAAACCCATGGATTTAATTTCCCTTGAAATGCATATACATTTAAAAATTAAGGAGGAGCGTACTCAGAGCAAAACATATTTGTGATTTGGTCTCAACCAGAGCACTTACAGAGTTAGCTGAGCCACAGTCCAGCAAGCTGCTCATGCAGCCCTGGGACTCCCTCCCTGCTGGGCTTTGCAGAGGCTTCATGCAGGCCACTATCTCTCTGGTTACACTAGGACAAGGGGATTCCTATGCTAAGAGTGTGGTGCTGAGGCTGTGCAGAAAGGTCACTTGAGTGTCATGCTTGCTCAGACCCAAGGACCTGTGTATATGAGCTCAAGAAAGGCCTCTCTCCAGGAGAGTCAGCATCCATGCAGCCCCAGAAACCTCGTGCAAACCCTCCCTGACTGAGGATGCATGTTTCACAAGACTGATTATGCTCCCTTGGTCTTGCCAATTCGGAGCCTGGGGCTCACCTGGGTTTTGAGAAGTACTCCTCCCTTTGTCTCTGAACCTAGGACTTTGATACTTCCCAAGTTTTAAAATATTTTCTATTTTCTCCTACTTAAAGGTCAGTTGGAATAAATTTCTTCCAGGTTCCCATCCAATTAACCTAATGGTCTTTTCCCTGAGGGTGGCAGCCATGCCCCCAGGTTTTTGTTTCCTGTGCTTTGTGTTTCTTTTGCCACGCTGCACCAAGTAAAAGAAGACTGAAGTTGCAATTTGGCGGGACCTCTCTCCTCATGCTCTCTAATACTGGACTATCCTTTAAGCTCACTTCACGTGTTTTCTCCAGGACACTTCTTTGACAGCAGTAGACCACCCTGGTCCTGGACCCTAAGTCTCACACTAGAGTGTTTTGACCCAGCACACCCCAACTGCAGGCTCTATAAAAGCAATGGAACAACTCAATGGGATCCATCTAAAACGCAGGTGAATGCTTTGATGATGAAGACAATGCCTCTATCTTGAAAGATTTAGTGATGCCCACTCTGTGTCAGCTACAGTTTCACAAGCTTTATATTTAATTGTCAGATGTTGTGTTAGTCACTTTAAGATGAAAGTTACTCTGTTCTTTTAACCAGCAGTAACTGAGTACCTCCTGTATTCTGAGTAGTGCTTTGGGGATAAGAATATAAAAATATTAAGGAATGGCCAATGCCTAAAAGATCCTCACAGTTAAGTAGAAGAGGCAACATTTTCATGATATTAACTAATATTTGTGAAGCAATCCCTAAGCACTAGGAGCTGTTATATGTTCTAAACATGTGCTAAATCACTTAATCCATACAATATCTATAGGAGATAAGTACTTCATATTATAGATGATGGAGCTGTGATGTAGACATGAATCAATCGATCCAAGGTCGCACAGCCCATGATGGCAAAGCTGGGATTCAAGCCCAGGGTGTGAAAACTCAAGAGTCTGTTCCCTTAACACTACTCTACGGTTGATGTACTTAATGTTATAGTGTTGTCATATGTTGTGAGAACACAGAGGAAGGAGCGATTACTTCTGCTGGAAGTAAAGAAGGGGTGGCAGGAGATTTGCCGAGAAGAATTGTGTCGGGTGAGTTGTGTGTGTGCCAGCTTGATGATGAGCAGACTGACTCCGAGCTTTGCCCTGCCCCTCATCAGACCTCCTTATCCCTCAACAAGAGAGACTGACCTGACAAACACAAGCCAATTTGGATACTAAGCCCAGGATAATTCAGATGTGAAACAGATTAAACTCATTTGCAATTACCAGACCTGTCCTCTTTGGGGGGAGCATTAAAACCTCTTAGCAATTCAGTTCAATGAGTATTGGCATTGTTTTGGATCACTGCCCTTGCATCGCTTGCATGTTATCTAGAAGAAAAGTATATGATTAATGGCAAATAGGCTTGCATTTTCCTCCCCAGTGTTTTTTTGTCCCTGTCCTCCCATTAGCAGTCTAGGATTCTCATCAGAATAGTGAAATATCAGTGCATAGAAGCAGGAAATAAAAAGAGTTAGGCTAAACAGCCACAACATGATTTAGAAGAGAAGGTGCTGGAAATGCATAGAAGTACATGGTGTCTTCTGTAAAAATGATAGGATTCAGAATGGGCTGACTGGGGCTGAATGACCTTTCTTGCACTAACTCGGTATGTCACTCAGGCAGGCGACCTCATCTCACTGGGTATCTGTCCTCCTCATCTCTAATAATAACAATACATACATTGTAGAGTTGCTGAGAAATGCAAAATAAATAATATATGTGAGAGCACTAGACCCATGTTAGGTGTTATTGGTGAGCACAGTCCTCTTTTCTTGCCTAACTCAGTTGAATTCCAAGCAAATCTAGAAGGTGATTGCCTTCTAATTTGGGTGAAAAGAGTGACCACAGTGGATCTTGCTGAAGGATAGCAATGTCTCTGGGAGTCTTTTGCAACAACTTTCTTTCTGTACCTGTTTCCTCAGACTATGAATATGCTCAGGTTTTTTCATTCCTGAAGAAATCCCAGCTCATTATTAGTACTTTCCAAGATTTCACTGAGTGCTTTGTCTGTTTCCTTTGCACAACCTCCAGGGCGATCCATCCACTGGGGGATTATCAATGATCTCACCTGCATCTGGAGACTCCCAGACCTGTATTTTAGCACAGACCTTTCTGCAAAGGCTCAAACCAATGCAACGTGTCCAACATTTTCCTCTTTTCCTTTGACTTATTTTCCAGTACTGTCTCAATCTACCTTACCCTAGTGACTCAGGCCAGAAATTTGTCATTTTTTTTTTGCTTTTGTTTTTTACATATCCCTTTCTTTCACATTTCTATCTATCTTTTCATTCATGTATTCATTCATTCTACTCTTGTTCCTACTCTCAAGAAAATGTTCTCCCTCAGGTATTAGTTTCACTTATCTTTTTGTATTTTTAAAAGAAGATAACAAAAGTAGAAGATGTGTCAATGAATTCAGATGGGGGAAAAAATAAAAAGTGGTTTGGCGATGTTTCCTGTCCTAGTAAAAAAAAATCAGAAGACCTTACTTGACTGTGGGTGGCCATTGAGCTTCCTATATCACATGTAGTGTCCTTGGCACCAGGCATGAAATACCTTCCTGAATTGCACAATGGCAGCAATGATGTCCAGGAGATATTCTGGGGATTTTCGTTGCCTCCCAGAATGAAAATTATTTGCTAGTGGAGAAAAAGCTGTTAGCAGAAAGGCCTCTAAAAGGTCAGATGCAGGGAAATTGGGAATGTGAAGAGAGTCAGCAGGTAAAAAAGAGAGTGGGGAAGGTGATTATGGCAATGTGGTTCTATTTTTCTATGACTAGATGGTCATAAAGAGTTATTCATGAAGATTTCCAAGTGGTCCAATGTTCAAGGAAATGGTATTTGGGAGTCGACAATGAGTGTCCAAAATGGGCATCCCGAGAACAAAGAAAACTGGAAATCTAAAGAACAAGGCTGACTTGAGCTGACAGAGGACTTTAAGTAATAAAATAAAGAAATATAAAATATGGGACAATTTAGGAAATCTAAGGTGAATTGCTTGGTAGCAAACCTTGGTTCATTCTATCTTGCACAAGAGTATATAAGCCACATCTTTCCAAAGGTTGTCAGAAACCAATGAATCTTCCAAATGTAAATATTGAATCTACAAGCAAGAACTGCACCATTCACACCTGGCATGCCCCTATCACAGACACCTATGTTGCATTCAAAAATATGTTCTAGGAACTGTTGTGAATTACTTATACTATATGAATCCACTGACTTATTACTAGAACCACATGAAAAGTACCTGTTACTATTCCATCCCCGTAGATAAAGAAACCTGAGCATAGAGATCAAGCAACTTTCCAAATGCCATACAGCTATGATGTGTGGAATTTGGACCCGAACTTAGCCAGAATGGATACAGAGGCTAATTTCTTAACCATTTTGTCACATTTAGTCACAAAAAATGACATGAGAAGAAAATGTTCCTTACTAAGTTAAAAAAAAAAGTCAAAGAAAAGTAGATAACAAGCACTGATGAAAGAAACAAAACTAAGTGATTATTTGGTGCTAATCTCTACTAATTTTCAGTGAAAAATCTACCTTTGGAGAGCCAATTGTTTCTTTCTCTGGATACAAGTTTTGCTGCTGTGATTTTGCCCTTCTTTATTGTTGTAATTACATACTAGTAAAGCTATTAAACATACATGTGTATTGAGTTTGCAAAGGACTGGGGATATAGAAGTAAAAACAACAAAAAATCTGCCATGGACATTTCAGCATTACATTGAACAGATACATAAGCAAACTATTTTAATAGGGAATGTTAGGTTAATCAGAGATGCACTGTGGCCCAGAGCGGGGAGCAATGAACTCTCCCTGAAGGAATCAGGGAAGGTTTCTTGGAGCCATGCAGTTAAGATTCATTTTATTTTTTCAATTTATATTGGTTTTTTTTTTTTTTTTTTTTTTTTTTGAATTGGACTCTCACTCTGTTGCCCAGGCTGGAGTGCAGTGGCATGCTCTCGGCTTCCCCAGCATCAACCTGCTGGACTCCGGTGATCCTTCTGTCTTAGCCTTCCAAGTAGCTGAACTACAGGCGCACACTACCATGCCCGGTTAATTTTTTTAAATTTTATTATAGATATGAGGTTTCACTAAGTTGCCTTGGCTGGTCTCGAACCTGCAGGCTCAGGCAATCCACTCGCCTTGGCCTCCCAAAGTGCTGGGATTACAGTTGAGCCACTGAGACTGGCCTGAGATTCATTTTAAAGAGAAGATAGGAGACTTATCTTCTTTGGAAACCATGTTAGAATGGTGATATATGTAATTTGGGGGGAAAAAGTGTTATATAATAAGTCTATACTTAGAAAGAAAAGAAAAACAAACATTTTAAAAATAATCTGAGCACCAAAAACTAAAACTAAATAAAATCATATTTGCTGTAGGCTATGAGAAGATCAAGGAACAAACTTTGAGTGTTTCTGTTTTTAAAGCATGGGAAAAGTTATAAAAGTTGAGAAACATTTTACTGAAATATTTCTCTGAAAGTAGATTTCTAATTAAAAAAGTACAATGAATATAGACTGTAAACTCTACCCTGTACTCTTAAGGCCAAGCAATAATAAATAATATCTAATCTAGTCTATTTACCTATCTACCAATCATCTATCTATCATCTGTTCATCTATAATTTTCTTTTCAGAATCAAAGGAAATAGCCAGTCTTGGTCTCAAGTCAGATAGAGATCACAGTTCAGAAAAGAAAAACAAATATAGCACTAATTGATGGTTAGTTTCTCCAGATATAGCAAATAAAAATGCAGAACAATCAATTAGAGTTTTAGTTTAAATGCATGGGACATATGCCAAAGAAAGTAATATGTTGTTTATCTAAAATTCAAATCTACCTGGGTGTTCTATATTTTACCTCATCGTCCTGGAAAGGGTGGCTACCACATGCCTTTGGAACTCTAAGACCAGAAACAGGCAAGGGTCATAAGGGGCCACAGTATCCACATCTGGAAGAAGATGGAGCCCAGTAAAAGCTGAGGGCTGAGTCAGACAGCCTGTTCCCCAAAGATCAGCAATTAGCTGACTTCTCATGAGCAGAGAAGGGGCTGGCAAAGAGTGATTTGGACTCCGACTCCCGATGGAGACTTGGACTTCCCAAGCAACAGGCAAGAGCTCCTCACATCACTTCTTCTGTGAGGTAGGATTCCATACAACTTTGAGGTTGGGGCTCAGTCTATTATCCCTGGCTGTGGAGATTCCACCAGTGGGAGAGCTGAACACCATCCTCTGACAGAGGCCAAATTGAAGAGGAGATTTTCAGGGAGTAAGCTTGGCCAAATATCTCAATGTTTTACTTATGAACTGGTTATCCAAACTTACATTTTTCTCCTGTCTGAAGTTTCCTGTCCTGTTGCTACATAAGCACTGCAGGATGGTATTTCTAGCTTGCTTTAAGGGTCATTATTTCTGTCTTCCATTAGCTCACCAGATTTGCTTCTTGATGCTCTTCTAGCTCACTTTTCCAAAAGGCTCTTATCTTACCTTTCCTAATATCTGCTATTTACCTCAATCTGCGCCACAGTCTAAAAGTCCACTCAATGACCCCTGAAGGGCAATAGTGTGCCACATCAGTCTCCTCTCAACTGGAATTCTCACATAACCCATAATGCCAGAATAGCTTGTCACTTTCAGTATTTTTAGTTTTTGAAATCTCATGTTTCATTTTTCCAATGAATGCCAAGAGGATGAGGAAAATGCTGTAGCAGAGAGGGAAAATCAATATCCCACAGGAAGCCAAAGCTCTGACTGCTTGCCCTATATCTGATGCCAGGTTGTCTAGGGAAAATTTTTACCATCAAGGTCTTAAACTACTTGTCTTTTCCCAAAGTTTTAGTCATCTGAATATCTGCTCTCCCAGGAGTAAAGGCCAAGACATTTAAGGTGCTCTTGAACATAGAAATTCTTGAAAGATGTCAAAGAAATACCAAAGGGTAGGGGGCTGGAAGAATCTTTGCTTTTTTCCCAGGGTGTGAAAACTACCTCAGGGAAGAAAAGAGGTGAAGAGGGCATGATGCTGAGAAGGCCAGGGGCTAGAACCTTGTTACTACAAATGTAGTTGGTTTTTTTCATAGTTTCATAGAAATTGATTTACTGTTGGTCCATTCCTTCCATAGAATGTGAATCATGGTGGCTGCTTATTTGAATGCATAGCAGAAGCCTCCACTACAGAAATATCATGTAAATGTAGATGCTTTGAACTCAATGGAAGATTACCCCTCCTTTAATTTAAAATATCCTTTAAGTTATTTTTGAAACTCCATTCACTTGGCACTGACTTTGGAGATAGAGTCATTCATTCAGTAGCATAGTACTGAGTACCTGCTCCTCAATATATGAAAGGCTCTGGGGACACAAGTGTGGTGAATGTGACAGTGATCGAATCATCGAGATCATGGATCAATAGAACAAAATTAAGATATATTTACAGTGCAATATGCTAAGCACTAGGGTGGAAACAACACAGAACACCATTGTGTACTAAGAAGAAGCCTGTAAGAGAAGCATGGAGGGCTAAGAAGGCTTCTTGGAGGAAGTGACTCCTGCTTGGGAGCTAAAGGACGCATAGCAGACACATTGTTAAAGTAAGGAAACACAGAGTGTTTTAGGCAGAGAAAAACCACATGTACAAAGGCTCAGAGAGAGTGAGAGGAAGGCACGGTAGAGAATGTGAATGAGATCAGTGTGGCTGGAGCCTATGGGCATGAGATACATTGGGTAGGAGATTGTACCAGACTTCTAACTGGGGCATCTGTGGAGACTGTGGAGGCTACTTATTGGAACTGGGCAAGCATCAGGAAGAGCAGATTTGAATGAGAAGACAATCAGTATAATTATTTTAATATTCTGATTTTGAAGTTTCTGTAGACTGTCCAATTGGTGATGTCCAATAAACAATATATAACTCTAAACACAGGAGAAAGATCTGTGTTAGAAATAAATAAATCTAAACAATAACAGACACTGGCCAAATACCTATGAGATGCTGGGTATTGTACTACATATAGTAAATACATTATCTCATTCAATTTTTTTTTTTGAGTTGGCTCCTTACTCTGTCACCCAAGCTGGAGTGCAGTGGCATGATCACAGCTCACTGCAGCCTGGACCTCCTAGGTTCAAGTGATTCTTCTACCTCAGTCTCCTGAGTAGCTAGGACTACAGGGACATGCCACCATGCCTGGCTAATTTTTTGATATTTTGTAGAGACAAGGTCTTGTTATATTGCCTAAGCTGGTCTCAGACCTCTGGGCTCAAGCAATCATTCTGCCTTGGCCTGCCAAAATGCTAGAATTACAGTAGTGAGCCACTACACCTGGCCATTATCTCATTTAGTTTTAATAACAAAACTATGAGGTAGTACTATTTAGAAATTAAAACAATTAGTTTTGAAATATTGACTTTTTTTAAAACTGGGATATAGATATAAAAATTACAATTTTAATTTTTTTAAAAGAGTTCATGCCTTGATATCAAACATCATTTAGACAGTTCTGAACCAAAATGATTATTAGTAAACTTGATCTTTTACTTTACCAAAAGCTTGCTTTCAAGTGGCATTAGCCATTTCCATCAACAAAATTCATCCTTTAAAAAAATTCTATACGTAACACATTTAAAATAATATTTAATATTAATTTTTTTTTTTTTCCGAGTTGGAGTCTCAGTCGGTTGCCCAGACTGGAGTGCAGTGGCAGACTCACGGCCACCCCAGCATCGACCTGCTGGGCTCAGGCGATCCTTCCTCTTCAGCCTGCCAAATAGGAACTACAGGTACACACTACCACACTCAGTTAACTTTTTAAAAAATTTATTGTACAGATAAGGCCCAGGCTGGTCTCGATTCCATGGGCTCAGACAATCCTCTTGCCTCGGCCTCCCAAAGTGCTGGGATTACAGACTTGGGCCACCATGCCCAGCCTGAATTCTTAAGATAACTTCTATGTTTACTTAAAGGCTTGGAAATGCTTTACCAAAATCTCATCATTAACATTGTTACACCTATAATCATATGATTATTTATTTGATAATATGTATAATATTTGTCTCCTCCTGTAGATCATAAAATCCTTGAAAACTGGGATTCATGGAGAGAGTATAGGACCCAGTATATTACATATAATTTAAAAATAAAATTAATTGAATGAACAGATAAATAAACGAGTATCTACCAGGTCACAAATAGTTTCTAGAATGAGCAGTAGAGTGTCCCCAACAATCTTCTTCCTGTAAAGAATTATTACAGTGGTAAATTGTTTCCCCAAAAGAGGAAGTCACCAGCATTCAAACCACATCACCTTATGTTCACCCCCTGGTGCCTCTCATCACAAAAATTAGCAGTAACTTGGTGAGGCTAACATAGGGGTGGGCATCTCCCTGAAAATAATGACAAGGGCCTTAGCACTGTCTTGGCTTCCATTCTCAGAGTTAAGAATCTCTAAGAATGTATAAGTAAAGGAAAAAATATATAGGTTTCTTTTTCACCATCCCAATGACAGCAATATGACAGAACCTAAAGATGCAGACATTGAGTTTATGAGGCAAATAATGAAGTTGATAGATGGGTCTGCACTCTGAAGGGTGGAATGAAGATTGGACCAGGGACGACCAGCATTGGAGCAGCCCTCTCCCTTCCATCCATCCTACAAGGATCCCTAGTCAGCCAATGCAGTGGGATGCTGACATAAATCAGGGGTACCAACGGATGAGCATGAAGAAACGGCCTGGCAGACACTGCACTGCAGCCATAAATCAGGAACTAATTCAATCCTGTGAGATGCCTCGTTTGATTAATTTATGTCAGCATTTTCTGTGTTGTAAGGCTGGTCTCTTGTGTCTTCCCTTCCCTCTCATTCTTCACCTTCTTTGGCATAAAGAAGGATCCCCTCCCCCGACGCCAGGAAGAAAGCAATGGAGAGCCAGAGTGGATCCTAGAAGACAAAGCACCATAAGAACCCACAGTTGCCACCAAACTTAGCTAAAGGAAGAGGATGGGCCTTCCTGCGTTCCAGGTTAGATGAATAGCCATTTCTAGGTTCTCAAAAGCACCATTTCCCATACTTGATAGGAAAAAAAGATAGCTAAGCCTTCATGCCCAACTCTGGAAGACAATGGTTTTCTTAGTGGAGTTAGAAAAATATACCAATATTTTACTATTATGATGCAAAGGTGATTGTGAACATTACCATTTGCAATACTGAAGGACCAGAAACAACCTAGATATCCAAAATAGTAAAAACAAACAAAACAAAACAAAGCAAAAAACATCCAAACCAGTTGTACTATATCTATATAGTAAACATATGCCTTTATTTATATGGAAAACGTTCACAGAATGCTGTTCAGTGAGAAAACAAAGCAGAAGAGAGTCAAACACTTCAATGTACCATGTGTTTCTGTTGTTTTCTGGAAAAAAAATTATGCATGCCTAGTTATATTTTCATCTCTTTAACTATTGTTTTAGTCTATTTAAGTCTCTATTCTAATTTATTTGTGATAAATATGTATTTCTTGTGCCCTAGTAAAAAGTACTTTAAGAATAGTCTTTGTTAATCTTGGAAGTAGAATTGTAGGCATACTTGCCACAAACTCAGTAACATAATAAAAGATTTACATGGTGTTATAGGATCAGTCTGAGTAGATGTAAAAAGGAGACTATGTTGTATTTCAGAGGGCCATGATATGTGTGGGCAGACAGAAAAAGACCACAGCTCGATTCAAATGGAAGAGGCAACGATCAGAAAGGATGTGGCTAAGAGGAAGGGCTTACATCTGCTGAGAGTCCACTGGAGTCAAGAGTAATAACAGAGCTTTCTATTTTAGGACTGATGGTGATAAAGTTCTCTCCAAGCCTGACAAGTCATCTCCTCTATTGCTTATTTATTCTGGTTATTAAAAATGTTTATACCTTACTTACTGTGGTATAGGTTTACAAGTGTAACGGAAGGGAAGAAAAAAAAAAAGCAGAACTAGGTTTTCCATTATGGACTACAATCCACGACAGGTAACATCTATCAAGAACACAGTTTCTCTGTTCACACATTTAATTAGGGAAGTTGAAATTGAAAGAAAAGGACAGGAAAGGACAATGAGTCCTAAAAGAAAATTCTATAATGCACCGACTGTTAGTGTGTGTGTGTGTGTGTGTGTGTGTGTGTGTGTGTGTGTGTGTGTGTGTGTGTTTTAAGAGTCTGCATTTAGTGTTTCTCTAAGTGATCAGTGTTAGATATGACCAGCTCACTCAGGTCAGGTATGTACAATGGCAATGAATACACTTGGGAATTTAAATTCTGTCTCCCTTCATAAATGAGTGCCATGAACTTCAGTGAAAGACAAATGAGAATATGCAATGAATGAGACCTGTGTATTGGGAGCCCAGTTTTTAATTCCATAAAAACGTGGTACTTATGGTTATAAAAAATATTCAATTGACCTAGAAGAGTTCAGCTGCTGACTGAAGGATTATGGGAGAGTGGTATTTCTCAAACCTGGGCATGCATCAGCAATACCGATGAAGCTTTATAAAAATATACATCTCCTGGGCCACTATTAAACAAAGTGTGAACTCTATGGATGCAGCCTCAGAGTTCACACTTTACAATGAATCTTCATAGAATTTCATGTACACTCAGGTTGGGGAAACACTGAATGTCATGTACTTATTACTATTCCAAAAACAAAACACAAACTCTTGCATGGAAGTTACAGAGAGCCAGGCTAAAGGCTGGTATAAGCAAGCATTTTAAAGATAGTCTGTGCAAACTCAAAGATGTGCAAACCTGGAATGGAATACCTCATGAGGCAAGGAGGCTTCATTGTGAAAAGACAGCAATGCAGTAGTAGCCAATTTTTGTGTACTGTGGCACTGTTTAACATGAGGCGAGTCAGCAATAACAACCACACAATATTCACTGTGGTCTAGAAATAAGTCGCCTGGTCTATATGAACTCTGTAGTTGCCCCATTCCTCCTTTGGCCAATTTGAGCAGAGCTGTGTAGCACTCTGATTCTGTACCTCATAGTCTGTCATGGTCAAGAGGCCAAATCTTCACATGTTCCTGGGCACACAACTGGTCTTTAGTGCAAGCTCAGCTCTTCCTGTGCTGTTTTCCTGCAAGCCAGACTCAGACAACACCGTGTTACATGGCACTTTTGGGGCAATGTTCCTAAGGTCAGGCATCACCATAAACAATTCTGTAAAAAAAAAAAAAAAGCGTACTCACTTCTTAATACTTGAAAGCATGCCTACGAAGGGCCAAAGGCCCACCAACGTGTGTGTCTGTGCACCTGTTGAGAGCTGCTGATCCAAGCAGGGTCTGGAGGCAGGCCTAATGGAGACCCAATATTCAGTGGGAAATAAGGCTGGGGGACTTTGAAGGCTTTTTTAAGATTCTATAATTCAAAGGAAAGGAGTGGAGAGGGCTGTAAATTCTGGCAGAACCCTGAGGAAATCAGTAATCTTGAATCACGAATACTAATTTATAATTTTGGACAGGTTTCTTGAACTTAGCTAAATCCACTGAAATGAATGAGAAAACAAATAAACAGCTGGGCTCGGTGGCTCAACCTGTAATCCCGCGCCTTGGGAGGCTGAGGTGAGTGGATTGCCTGAGCCCACGGGTTCGAGACCCACCTGGGCAACTTGGCGAGACCTCATCTGTATAATAAATCAAAAATTAGCCGGGCGTGGTAGCACGCGCCTGTAGTTCCAGCTACTTGGAAGGCTGAGGCAGAAGGATCGCCAGAGCCTAGCAGATCGAGGCTGCGGTGGCCGGGAGTGGCCACTGCACTCTAGGCTGGGCGACAGAGTGAGACTCCAACTCAAAAAAAAAAAAAAAAGAAAGAAAGAAAGCAAACAAATAAACAAATCAAAATCCTGCTCCCTGCTGGACAGAAAAGATTACACCAAAGCATAGCTTTCCCAGGGAGAGGAACTCCAGAATCTTGGAGTTATTGTGGGGGAAAAAAAATGTGAACACTACTCCAGTTCTCTTCCAGCCCCTGCCCAGACTGTCTCATGACTCGATTCCCCCAAAGAGCAGGACTTCTCAAAAATACCCATTAGAATTTCAATTTCAATAACGGTGGGTGCTACACTGACAACCACAGATTTTTCTAGCTGCTCGAGCAAATGTGGAATCTCATTATGGAAACGGTGCCACACACTCTCCAAAATGGCTTCAAAATTTGATATCAAAGCATCAAATTAAACATTCAAAATCACTTACTGCAGACTTTCATTTGCTTCACCAGGAAGAAAGCAAGGAAGAGAGGCTGACGCATGGGGCCATCTGGCCATTTTCAAGAGGCTTCTCTTCTTTGAGCCACACAGAACACGTGAGAGCTGGCAGGAGACAATCCCAAGGTCAAAGGCAGACTTCATATAGTTCTGTCAATACATCTACTTCAGGATCCATTTTGATCAGTCAAGTGGCATTCATTTCCAAGAACAAATGATAATAGATGAACACATTCATTAGTTCTTTAAAGTCAGTCATTCTTTCAATTATAAATGGGATACCAATGCCCAAAGGTCATATAATGTTGCTGGTCCCCACTGGCCTCAGACACAAAATGGAACTCACAGCCTGGATGGTACAGACTGTTATGAGAAGCCGATTTTTGGAAGCACAGTCTCTCTGCCCTTTGTTCAGACAAAGGTGTGAGCACTGTTGTATGTGTGTTCCTCAGATCTGAAGGCGATACCACACTTGTTGTCTGCAGGCTCACCACCCTGAGGGGCATGTTTAGCAGTGCCCTGCATAGCCTGACCCAGCCTTGAGAATTTTCTGTAGTCCATGAGTTTATTATTTTAATATGGAAATGCATATACACATTAGACACTTGCTGAGTTCAAAGAACGTGGTAGGATCATGTTTCCTATCTCCCAGAAGTTGTAGGCTAGTTGGGGAAGATAAGACATAATTCTCTGAGAGCAACGAAAGGGAGAGACAGAAGCTATATTTGAGAGGGAGGTGACCACTGTGCAGCACAATTTCCCAAACCCAGGACAGTACTGAGCATAAATCTGAGTGTACAGAGGAGCAAGATGACACGAGGAGGCCAAGGGTATCAGAGAAAGACCAAGGGAGAAGAGTATTCAACCATAGACTCTTAGGAGATTCTTCCTTAGACACTTTAATTAATAATTTGGGGGAATTTAATAAGCATAATTGGGATAATGATTGCTCAAATTCTGAGACAAGAAGACTAATTTAAGCATGCAGAGCTTACACAAACACATGTACAGTATGCAGATGTTTCAAAGAAAAATTACTTCTATTTTGGATTTTTGTTTCCCCTCAGTATATCTAAAGGAGAAACACTCTGAACTCTAATTTAATTTCTTTTAAGTAGGTAAAAGGTCCTTTTTTTCATGGTTGCCTAACCTATGTCTTCCAATTTTCCTCTCAGTCACACCCATTTCATTTACTATCCTGCTGGTCATCAGGCTAAAGATCCCTCTGTTCCTCACATAAACAGAAGAAACACTGGAGGAAGTGTCTAATTTTTGTCCATGTGGCATTGGCTTGGTAAAGTTTTTGGGAAACACACAGTCATCTGAGAGATACAAATGCGAGGTTAATAGAAATAAATAAATAAGGGATATACAAAAATAAAATCAAGAACCAATTAATAAAGGAGAAGAAGTTAGACTAACCCACTTTTGGGCATTTTGGGGAGGATAAATCCTTGTAGTAATAATAATAATAATAATAGACATTTCATCAGTTGGCTGGCATTTCAGAGTATTGGCAGGTGCCAGCAAATTGAGCCCCACTGGTTGAATCAAAGACTTTTCTCCATCTAAATGCCCAAGGACACCATAAAGACTTAGGTGCAGCTGGGCTCGGTGGCTCAGCCTGTAATCCTGCACTTTGGGAGGCTGAGATGAGTGAATTGCCTGACCCCGCGGGTTCGAGACCCACCCGGGCAACTTGGCGAGCCCTCATCTCTACAATAAATCAATAAATTTGCCGGGTGTGGTAGTGCATGCCTGTAGTTCCAGCTACTTGGAATGCTTAGGCGGAAGGATCGCTGGAGCCCAGCAGGTCGAGGTTGCGGTGACGGGAAGCGTGCCACTGCACTCCAGTCTGGGCGATAGAGTGAGACTCCAACTCAAAAAAAAAAGAAGACTTAGGCGGAAGGAGACTCCTGCCACTGTCCAGAGGAAGGGAATGATGAGCAAAGGAAGCGGGTGCCACTGAGTCCGGAGACAGGCATCGGGTAGGGCACGCTCTCCTTCTCCATCCTTCATTCAGCAAACATGTACTCGGGGGCTGATAAATACTGGACACTGAAAGGTCAAAAAAGAGTATGGTTCTATGTCAACGAGCTCTGAGTTCACAGAGATTTAGACCCATGGAGTGGGACTGCGTGACTGACATGCTACACACCAAAAGAAAAGTGTGTAAATGCCCAATCCAGGTGAGTCAGGAAATGGGATGTTAGAGGTGTGTCTTGAAGGTGAACTGAGATTGGCTAGGAAGAGCAGAAGAAAGAGCATTTCAGGTAGAGGAAGAGCTTTGTTAAAAAAGTACATGAAGACAAGGTGTGTTCAATGTGCTTAGCAACTGTGAGAAGTTCCACAGCAGAAAACTAGGGAACCTTCAGGTAACTGGGGAGAGGCAGTGGATAGTGGCGGAGAGTAAAGTAGGAAGGTGAGACTGGGCTTGGGTGAGGGAGGCATTGAGCAATATGACATTAGTTTCAGAGCCTGCAGATGGTAGCCATGAAACTGAAACATAGTCCATGCTCAGCTTGAGAAAGGCAACAAGAATAAGAAGATGAGGATGGCAGTGATGAGCACTAACTCCATGCTCACCACAGAACTGTTCTATGCATGACCTTTCCCATATGATTAGACCACCACCCCTAGCAAGACAAAGCTGGGTGAGCCAGGGAGCCAGGGCCAGGTTTGTTGTCCTTCCTGTCCTAGTGAGTACTCATTCAGACCAGCCTAGTCCCTAGGCTATCCATTATAAGTAAGTAAAATGCCTCTTAACCTCTGGTATGAGTGAAACATAGTTCCTGTCACGTGGAGGTGAGCAGTAACCTCAGCAGGTGATTGCAAATGTACAGCAATCAATGAGCTGCTCTTGCTTCCTCCCAGAACCTCCCGCCCTTTCTCCACTGCTCGCCCCTGCTCAGTGTCAATCCAATTAATATCAGAACGAGTGTAGTTTCTTGGGAATGGTCTGCAAGAGGGGCAAGGTCATTGCAAGGACACGCAAATCAAAATTCCCCTGCTTCCTGCACAAGGTAAGCACCTTTCAATTTGAGGAAGTGAAATGAGAGCAACAGGGGTCTCCTGAGATAGCTGGAGCTCAGGCTAGAGGAGGGAACCCTCAGTCAGGAGAAGAGGCTGTGGGCACAATGTGCCTTCTGCCTTAGTTTTCCGGCTTACAAGATGGGCATAGCATGGCTCACCCGTTACTACACAGAAACTGTGAAGACTCCATTATTTAAATGCAGCCCGCATAGTTTGGAAAGATGTCTGTGCTCTGCTTATGAACTATGATTGTGGAGACAAGTTGTGTTCAAAGAAGCAAAAAGTGTCAGGGAAAATAGGATTTAAAAACCTTTTATGTTCACATAAAAACCTGTACACAAATGTTACATGGCAACTCTATTCATAATAACCAAAAAACTGGAGACAACCCAGATGTCCTTCCACGGGTTTATGGTTGAATAACAACCAGGTTGAATCTCAAATAAATTATGCTATGAAAAAATCCAATCCCGAAAGTTTATATACTATAATATTTCACTTGTGTAACATTCTTAAAATGTCAAAATTATAGAAATGGGGAACACGTAGTGGTTGCCAGGGTTTAGGAATGGGGGCCAGGGGCAGGAGGGAAGTGGGTTTGGTGAAAGGGCAACACAAGGGTCCCTGTGGTGTTAAACACAGGAACTCACATGTGTGATAAAACTGCATAGAACTACATACATACACAGCTGGGTACAAGGAAAACTGGGCAAATCTGAGTGACACTCATGGACTGTATGAATATTAATATTCTAGTTGTGATTTTGTACTGTATTTTGACAAAATGTTGTTGCGGGGGGGAAATGGATAAAGGGGACACAGGATCTCTGTACATCATTTCTTCCATTTTCTTATGAATCTACAAGTTACTTAAAACAGTAAAGTTTAAAAAATTATTATGGGAGGGAAATAGTAACCTTTCTCCATCAATTATATCTTTGTTCTGTAAGGACAAACATTCTTAAAACCAGACACTAGGGTAATCTTTCCTTCCTTCTTCCTCATATATATCAATGCCTCTGTCAAGATGGGGTATCAGCTGCTGGGGCTGCACTAGGATCCCTCTCAGAGGTGGTCAATGTCCCTTGAGCTCTCAGTCTGGAGAAAAAATATGACTGGCAAAAAACTGCCATCAGACAAATTACTAATCCATGTGCTCACATGTATGGTAAGGATTTGCATAAATTGGACATATTTCACACTCTCTTTACTGGCCACTTCTCAAAGCCCCATCTTCAAAAGGCAACAGCCTAGGACTGATCCCTCGGCAAAGTAATTGGAAGGCAGCCCTGATACGGAGTCCTCCTTCATAGCTGGCATCATGCTGCCTCTGACAACATCTTTCTTCGTGGGCAGCCTTCCTTCCAATCTGCCTTCAACAGGGTCCAGTGGGCCCCTGAAAAGAAACAAGTTTTCTTAATGTCCCAAATATTAATACATTCTCTTTGAAAAGTGTTGTTCTTGTTCTTCTGTTTCTTCCCTTTAGGTGATTAACACCTTCAGATTTTCAAGACAAAATGTGATGCCACTTCTAATGCTAAATAATTTTGCTGCTCTCAGCTGATGGCGCATCTTCAATGCCTCACAGAGGAAAAATCCATGTAACAGGAATAAAAGAAGTCTTCCTTTGCAAATGTTAACCTTCTGAGAGATGGCTAATCTCCCTTAGTTGAAATTCATGCTAAAATGGTACCAAAAGATTAGCCATTTCATTGATTTCTTATTATGTTGGTGCTAGAAAAATATTGTAACCTTTATAGAATGCAAAGAAGAGATGCAGCAATGCAATTTCAGTGTTTATCTAAGCTGAACAGATCTCTTATTCTTTCTTATTAATACCAACCCAAGGCTAACACCTTGCCAGCTGTCTGCCAGTCAAGTTCTCCAAGGATAACATAACAGGAAAGAAAAAAAAAGAGACAATTCTCTTGCTAAAGAAGGCAGCTGACTGGATGAGCCACTTAGAAGGATGCTGCTTCACTCTGTCTCTAAAAGGGGTATCCTAAATCTCCAGGAAGAAATGCCAAGTGCTGGGGATCTCCCAGTGCTGCCAAGATTGGCATTGTCACCTGTTGGAAAGTGAGGAAGCCAGAGTAGATGCCAAAGGATGATTCATCTGCAAAATAACAAAGTGAAATGGAGAACCAGCTTCCTGATTAAGTGAGTATAAGGTTCATAAAGCTTTGTGCTATGGGAGTGTCAAGGAACTTGGTGGCGCTGAAGCGAAAGAATGTGCATATGGTGTCTATTGAGAACAGTCATAGATGCCTGTTCTATCAAAGAAGAAAGACAAAAGTTCTGCCTGGAGCGTTGTGAGCGAACCTACCCCCAATTCAATGGGATAAACTGCAGTTCTAGCCTATAAACCACTTGGAGACTCAAGTATGTCAAGGAAATTGAATATGTGTTAATTTTGTCAGCATCACTCCATGAGGTGGGCTAGAGGAGGCTATATGGTGTTGTTTTTAGTTCAAAATAAAATGTCATTAATAAAACTTTCTGTGGGTTCAAGTCTCTGACTATAAGTATGTACAGAAAATGAAACCTCAAGAATCCAAATCTCATGGAAATTCTAGTTAGACGTGACACTCTAAGAAATCAAATCTGTTTTGAGCTTAATCTTTTTGGATTCTGCCACAAGTAAATAGGAAACACACACTGATTACAAGACTTCTGCTGGAGAGAGAGAAAAATTCTTAATCTCAAACTGTGTCTTAAGCCCAATCTCATTCAGCAAGGTTATATCTCATTGACTTGAACAACTTTTCACTCCACAAAGGAGAATCCCTAAACCTATAGAATTTCTTAATTTTAAAATACAAAAACACCCTGCTCAGGGGCAGGATTCCAAGCTGAGAAATAAGACTTTGCTGATTTTGCTTAATTACTATGTCATGATTGGAAAATATTTTCTTCTATCTGCTATGAAATAAGTAAAAACCACAAAAAAACCTTTTAGCAACCTTATCTACCACTCATTTACTAAGGGTGTGCTATAACTGGTAAAATACTATGTAAATTTTTTAGAGTGGATTGTATGAGATGATGGTCATGTTATTTTAAGAAATAAAAGAATTATAGACCTAAGTTTTTGCCTTCAAGGTGTTCCTAATGTATTTAGAGACACTAGACAAACATTTAGAATATATAACGTAAGTTAAAGGTAGTGCGAGTTAGTGTCAAAAGAAACCATTCAGTTATGAACCTGAGAGAAACTCAAACTACAAAGAGATAATAAACCTTTCAAGAGCTTCAGAATATTCCTAGTACCTCAACATTCTAAACAAATGCCTTGGTTTTCAATTACTCTCAAGTCTTCTCTCACTCATATTGAGATATGATGAACTAGTTCTCACCTGAGAACCACTTATTCATGCCGTACACACCCATTGTCAGGCTTGATAAAACTAAGCAGAGTTATGTAGCTCAGTAGAGAAGATCTGAGATTGAACATACAGGAGGTGGAAATAGGGCCTCAGAGGCTAATCCTGTAACAAGAGGGTTAAAAAGACAGTTGCTTCAGATCAAGAGTGTCTACAGACTGTGATTTATTCATTCATCTATTTCCTCACTCATTCAACATGTATTGAGTGCCCACTTTGTAGTAAGACACCAATAGTTGTTTAGGGAGATACCGTGATGAATATGATGCAAAATGAAAAAAAAAAAATAGAAAACTTCCATAACAGAGGACAAGCAGGTGTGATGTGCAAGTTTGGAGGAGAAAGAGTTGACTTCTTATGAAGACTGGATGAGTCTTCCTTGATGAGGTGGCCTTTAAGCTCTTGGCCTCAAAGGAGGAGGAGGGTGTGAATAAAATATAGCCCAGATGGGAGGGGTAGGGGTGGCTGAAAGAGAGAGGGGACCATCTGTGAGGAGGGCAGAAGGTGAGAGGGAAGTCCTGATACCTTGAGGAGTGAGACTGGTCATGGCAAAAATGCTTGTCCCTTAGGAATGTACTCTGCTGGTCCTCCATTATCTACACATAAAAATCACCACTGAAAAATCTATAAAGCCCAGGTCCATTAAATTAACTATCTAGTTAAAGTAATTAAGACGGGGAGCCCTACTTTAGTTCAGTAGGAGAGTAGATCAGTTACAAAGAGGCAGCTATTCACATCTTCACACAAGATATATTGACTACAGTTATTAAATTCCAACAAATATGTTTTAACCATATGTTATTTAGCATGGGCCAATGACATTATCTTGGATAAATGGAAACTTTTTCCTAGGCAGGTAAATTATTGCCCTGACAAATAGAGAATTGTTTCCCACAGCACATTTTCTAGTCTCATCCCAAATGTTTTCTTCCTAAAGGTAGTTTCTTTCATTTCCCTTGGGAGCCTGAGTGAGTGATGAGTATACCTCACCATACGGAAATCATGTTTAATGACTGACTTCATTCTCTTCCTAGCCTTAACTCCATCATATTTCATTGCAGAAAATTTCTAGAAACTTCTACAAAGTCAATATAGTTTTCAAACCTCATACTCATGAAAGTATTGGGCACAGAGAAGCCAAGTGTAAAAACTGCAGCATGTTAATGATAGCCTCCACACCTTACAAAGAGTGTCAATCTATCAGTCACTAGATTAGCCTTAAAATATCTTAAGAAAGACAAGAACTGACACCCATAATCAGAGTTCATTCTCCAATTACATTAGGATAATCATTGTCTGGGTCCATTTATGTTTGTATAAGATTATTTGATTTCCCACACTAAAAGGTCTTTTATTACCAACCATCAACACCATAATAGCAGCCCTTAAATGTGAAGAACAGCCACTTAAATTAATACAGCTTTCTGACTTTATTTCACTGTGTCAGCAGGGTCTTTCTCTGAGCTGCTTCAGGCTGCACCAATCACAGGAAAAGCAGACAACAAACTGCAAAGGACCCCAAAAGAGAGTAAAATGGTTGCGTTGATGAAGACAGGATTTGAGGGGTGAAGGAATTAGGGGAACAACTCTGCATACAGAATAATCCAGAGGGTTAACTCTACTAAAAACATTCCATGAGAAAGGGAGAGATGAGGTGGGCAATGAGAAGCAAGAAAAATCGCGTGTTTTGGGCCTCTTGCTTCCATGGCTGTCTTATTTCAGAATAAAAAGCAATGGTTTTTTATGATGCCTTTCTTTGATAAATTTCTGATCAGTTTGTAACCTCCCTTCCTTGTACTCCCATTTTTTTTCCGGCATGACAGGAAAAGAACAGTCTTGGCTCCCATTCTACAGATGTAGAAACTTAAATACAGGCAGTTTGCAGATTCTATAAAAGGCATGAGGTATGATGATAGAATAATGATTTCTTTTTACATTAAGTTCTCGGAAGACACACGTGAGTACTATTTTCAAAGCAGTCACTGAGAGAACATATGTACATATTCCAACAATGGCATGACCGTGTTTCTGGACATTTATAGCTTATCTTTGAGTATTGCAAATTTAGGTTTAAGGCCAAAAATAAATAGCCTCCATCCTTTGTAGTTATTTCAGTTTAGATCCAAACATATATTATCTGGCTTGATCATTTAGCTCCTTCATCAGACTTTGCTTTCAATAGTGTTTAATTGCTTCTCAAAAGTGATCCCACTCTGAGGGAAAGAGGATTTGTTACCTCTGACGATATGCAAAAGAACTGGCTCTGAGCTGCATCTGTGAACTCCACAAGAGAAGTTTTTCAAAAGTGACACATCATAGACACGAGAAGAAAGAAGTACCTGGTCTTCCAGATGGTAGATTGTTAAGGGCAAATAACTCATTTACTTTGATCAGTTTGGGATGCTTATTTGTTTTTAAATATTACTTTTGTAACCTCCTAAGAGAGAGAAGTTATTCAAATTCAGGCTTATGGCCTACCTCAGCTAGTCTCTGAAGTGGATACCCACACCAGATAGGGCAAACTAGGACACAGGAGACAAAAAAGAAGAGGAAGTAGGGAAAATGGTGGAGCCTAAGAATATCAGGTATCTGGTCTACCAGAAGGCTGTGCTGAGTTTCATAATTTTTTATATCATTCCCTCCTCACCATTGTATCTGTCAGTAAGTTTATCACATAGCATACAATCAACTTATTAATATAAATTAGAGGACATTCACCAGGTAGGGCACCAATCAATTCAAAGTAGGTTTCCGAAGGAACCAGTAGTCTAAGTAATTGAGAAAAAAAGTTATTTAACATCTATCCCTGGAGGTTGCTTGTAGCTAGGGCAATTGAATACTCTTCTAATTGAACAGGGAAAATAAGGAGTGGTTGTTGCCTTGTATTGAATACACTCCACACAGATGCTTCATCATTCCTCAGTGGCATCTGGTTATGTTTTCACCATATTCTAAATTTTTATTCCAAAGGGCTTCATTATTTCCATATAGTTCTCACTGGACACAGACAGGCGGGATCAATAAAGATATAATCCCACAGACAGTAGTAAACACAAATGTTCCTGATGAATTCCAATCCTGAAAGCTAAAGTCCAAACATGCTGTGACCAGCTGGGAATTTGCTCTAAGCTATCACTAGCCCTCAACATCTAAAATTTCTCTGTGGAGACAAAAGATGAAAAAGATGTGTACAAGCTTGGTTTCAACTTGCAAGGTAGCATATACAAATATAACTGCCACTTTTACCAGAGTCATTTTAAGGGATAAAAAGAAGAGAAAGGGAGAATGGGGAGATGTTAAAAAATGTTCTGGTGTATCTTGAAATGATCATCACCATGAATTTCTGTACTTCTTCCTTCCTTCCATACATTTTTCCTTTCATCCTCCCTCCCTCCCTCCATTCCTTCCTCTCTCTTTATTACCATATTTATTGAGATATAATTTATATCATACAATCCACCCATTTGAAGTGTGCAATTTGATAGATTTTAGTATCTTTGCAGAAATGTACAACCAACACCACAATCAATTTTAGAACATTACATCACCTGTACCCTTTCTCAGTGACCTTCCAATTTCCTCATCTCCCCAGTCCTAGACATTTGTTTCTTTCCAGATATTCCCATTCTAAATTTTTTGTATAAATGAAGTCATACAACATATGCTTTTGTGAATAGCTTCTTTCACTCGGTATAGTATTTTCAAGGTTCGTCTATGTTGTATACATATACATGTTGTAGCATGTATCAGTATTCTTTAATTGCTGAAAGACATTCCTGTGTATAAAATATTTCATATTTTATTTATCCACACATCCACTTATCCTTTGACCAAGTATACATTTGAGTTGTTTCCCTTTTTGGCTATTATGAATAATGCTACTATAAATACTCGTCTAAAAGTTTTTGTGTGGACATATATTTTCATTTCTCTTGGGTATGTGTCTCAGAATGAAATTGCTGAGTCTTATGTTAACTATTTTCAAATAGTTGAGGAACTGCCAGTTATTTTTTTGAAAAGTTGCTGTGCTATTATTGTACAGCATTTCTATATATATGATGGTTCTCTGCATCCTCACCAATACTTGTTATTATCTGTCTTTTTATTATAATAGGTGTGGAGTACTGTCTCATTATGATTTTGGCTTTCATTTCCCCAGTGATCAGTGACTTTGAGCATCTTTTAATGTGCTTACTGATTATCTGTATATCTTCTTTAAATAAATTTCTATTCAGATTCATTGTTGATTTTTTAAATTGGTTTCCTATTTTATTAATAAGTTGTAGGAGTCCTTTCCCTGTTGCTTTCTTGTTGATTGTAGATGGCAATGTAGAATATGAAATTTATATTTCAACACATTAAAATCATTAGAACAAAAATTCCATATTTCTACCAAAGAATGAAGGTATCTCTCCTCATCTCTTGTGATCTCACAAATTCCCACTGAAATGTCCATATGTGCATTGCATGTTGAAGCCCGTATACAGTCATTGGTCTTGTTTGTAACTGGGCAAGCCTTTTGGTAAGTGGTCTACTTGTCTCTAGCCCAGAATGTGGAAACAGAGCTTAACAGACTCACGTGAACTTTTCACTGTTTAGCCTTGGGGCAAATTTGAAGATACAGTCTTTTAAATAGGTACAGGAAAAAAGAACAATGAAACATCATTATAGAGAGCAAGTGTTCATTTAATGCTGAAGGAATAAAATGCACAGAAAGCCCTTTGTGAGGCACTGAATTTTAAGTGCTTGGCTTTGTTCATTTAGAAAAGCAAATTAAGAGACAGAATTATTTTGTTCTTGGTCAAAGACTTTTTGATCTTCTGAAGCCAGAGTCAATACTACTAATGTCTTGATGGCCCTGAATGTTTTTCTAAATTTGGACAGGGGAGAATTTCATTTGCAGATTGATAGCCCTATCTACAAATGGGTCTATTTCCCAAAGTAGGTCATAATATATACATGAGATGGTTTCTATCTAGTTCTAGAAGGTAAATAGATCTAAGTTGTATGTGATTATCAGGCCAACTGCTTACTCATAGATCCAAAAGAGTATTTAAAAGTCATTCGTTCAGCAATTCCATTGCTCTTGCACTTAACACTCACTCTTTGAAGATGAACCACATGCTTTTCATTTTCTTTATTTCTACTCCTAGTTGCCTATTCTTTAACCCTTAAATGATTATATTCAATTATAAGTAGTAGGAAGGGACAGGGCTTCAATTCCTGTAACATATTGGCTGTTTATCTCCAGGCAAGTCACTTAACCTCTCTGAGTCTCAGTTTCCTTTTTCATACATTTGGGATAACAAATATAACACATTTCCTTCCTCCTTTACAGGATAGTTGTGAATATCAATTGAGATAATAAGGAAAATCACCTTGCAAAAGGCTAACCTCAAAACAAATTTTAGATGTGGTTACTTCAATTATCTAGTAACTTCCAATCAATGACATTAGTTGCTTCTGCTTTTTCTTTTCAGTTTTGTTAACATGACATTTGAAATGATTATAAAACAAGTTACTAAAATAAATAAAGATGAATGGATGATTATTTGGCCTTGAGTTTCTTCTCTACTAACACAGAACACAGAAGAGTTTGCTGGAAAAACAAACAACAACAACAAAATTGTGAGTATGAATATATTGGTTCCCCTGACCCAAAGGAATGGAATTGAATGCTTTTGTTGGTGGTAGTCCTTCAGGTGGTGGCAAGATCAAGGGGGCTACTACAGTATTCCTCTATGTTGCTCATAATAGAACATGTCTCTTTGCAACTCACAGATGGTAGAACCAAAAGAATCCTGGTTTTGTATGCTCCGGATTATAATTCCTCCTCTTCTGAACCATTATAGAAATATAAAAGAAGGAAACTCCTGGATGGATTGACCTCTTTTTAATTGTCCAAAGGGAGAAAGCCAAGGGGGAAGGTAAAGACATCTATCCTGAAGAACAGAGCTGGACTTTGTTTAACTCACTAATGAAGAGAAAGTCTTAGAAGGTATCAAGCCAAAGCTACTGCAATTAAATTATGGATAACTTTCAAAAAAGCAGGAGACAATTCCCAACTTGGAAACAAGCCAGAAATGAGAGATTGCCCCCATTTATTCCACTCAAAATGCCACAGGAGTTGAATGACCACAAAGACAATATTTTCCAGGAAATGAAAACCACTAATGGGCACTATTTTGGTAATTCAAATACTTTCTTTCATGATAAACACCTGCTCCTTTTGGAAACAAATTTAATGATGATGTTTATCCATTTATATTTGTATACTGCTGAGCCCACTGACAGAATTCAATAAATAATAAATAATGATAATAATAATCCTGATCCAAAGTCTTCAGTAAGAAAAAAATAAGACCCAAAGATTTATTGTTGGCATATCCTGTAAAAATCGATCTAGCTCTTTAAATAGAAGAAGGGCCTTGAGGGGAGATAATGCATTGATTTATGATTCAAAGAAAATGTAATTTTAAGAATTACAATAATAACAGCAATAATCAATGTCCTATATGCCCCATAAGAAAAAAAGGAAGAAAAAGAAAACAACACTCATAATAATACAAGCTATTATTTAGGAAAAAGGAAGTTTCGAGAGCATGATAATTTTAAATTACTGGATTCAGCAACAAGCTCTAGTCCAAATATAAATGTCCACTCTTTGTGTATTTTTGAAGAAGTAGGTTGCCTAACTCAGGTGAGGAGAGAAGCTAGTATATCTCTATTTAACTCTCTAAGTCTGTCCAAACCTGACTCCCTTCACAAGTTAAAGGTCATGATCATTGCTTCAGTTATCAATAATAACCACCCTAGCTTTACTATCAGGCCACATCTTCTCAGAATGATGAAGTCAGAATAAGTTATTATAACGCCATAACCACCCCCCTTATACCTAGACTCTTCCATCTCCAATGCATCCATCACTTTACCCCATAGATGGGTCATAAAACACAAAAGTCTCCCCCCAAGAGTCTTCAATCATTTCTTATAGTCTATGAAATGAAGTCCAAAGTTTGTGCTGATGATCAAGTCCTACCTTCACTTTTCATGCCCCATCACATCCTCCTTTCAGAACCTTGCTCCACTGACATACACATAATGCCTTTCAATTGCCACCCACTTGCTTGTATCTGTGACTTTGCTCAGCTGATTTCCAGCATGGAATCCAGCATTTTAAATTACATGCTGGGATATTCCTTTAAGGTGGAGCATAGATGTCAACTTCTTCATGTCGCCATTCATGGTTTATTTAGTATCAATTTCT
Source organism: Carlito syrichta (assembly GCF_000164805.1). NCBI lineage: Eukaryota > Metazoa > Chordata > Mammalia > Primates > Tarsiidae > Carlito > Carlito syrichta. Next base: position 478,477 of record NW_007252432.1, on the reverse strand, counting down.
GCTTTCCTTCTACTCCAGTAGAATTATAATTGTACCACTTTTATCACATTTATTTAGTTCTTCCTCATACAAAATTAAATCTATATACATTTCTCTCCTGGTAGGTTGTAAGATTCCAGAATGCATGAGTTTTGCATGTAGTAGGTGTTTACTATATATTGCTGCGTTCCATTGCTGTGGTGGGGAGGACATCCTTAGGGAAAGAAAATGCTTAAAACTTAAAGATTTGACCTTTAGTAAAATTCTGACCAATGTTTTTACCTAGCCTCATCTTTTCACTTGTCACAATTTTTTTGAAACATAAAAATCTTCTCCTATATTGAGTATGGCATGTAGTAAGAGTTCAATAAGTGCTCATGGAAGACCATTTCTTAAGTATGAAGAGCACCCATGAGAAAAGATGCTGGTATCCTCAACATGAATAGTCTATGCCTCTCTGTAAAGCCCCAGCTCATCCTTGCTAAACCTCCTTCTGACTTTGACATTTTTTAACATATTAAAATTCTTTTGAATTATATTTTCAATAGTCATTATGACACCCAATCAAGTGCCATGGTCCAAATCAATGAGTATGTTCTGCAATCAATCACACAGTTCATAAAACAACTCCATGGAATCTGAAGAGGATTGAATTAGCATGGGAAAAGGTATGGAATTAAAAGTTGTAACAAAAATGGTCTTTTTCTTCAAAGAAATCACACTTACTGCTATATATTAAATTTGTCCTCATACATACCTTCATAGTCCCATTAGATTATAAATCTATAAGAATAGAGAACACATTTTTCTTTTTCATGGTTAGATTCTCCAGCACCAAGCAGAGTCTTAACACATAGTAGATGCTCAATAAATATTTGTCACATGAAGTATATTGCCGTACTAAATCAGCAATGGTTTTGAGGGAAAGCACAATCATAGACCAGGATCTTTGTACTTTTTGTCTAAGTAAAAGCAATTTCAAATACTTCCTTAAGTTTAAGAGGCCAGACAACATGTTTAAGGCAATGATTTGGGTCTTTTGTTTGCTAAATTTCTTTGCAAGAAACTTTAGTTTTAAAATATTCATGAGCTGCTAGAATCAGTATACACCTGTGTCTCAGCAAATTGAAGAAAGAACTAAATAGGATCAAGGAAAATAAATGTAGGAGGAACAAGGGGGCTTAACTGATTCTTCATAATGACTTTGGTGTTTATTGCACCAAGCCAGGTGTGGAATTTCCTGAACTCCCTAAATCGATTCTGCCCCTGAGTCTTGCAAGGTGTTATTAGTGGATTTCTTAAACACTTTGGTGATTTTAGTGTCAGCTTAATGCATCCATTCAAGCAGCTGTTCACTCTGACTTCTTATCTTCTCTCCACGGGGACTTCAGTGACTGGGTTTCCACCCTCCACCCAATGATCCTTTCAGAGGCTCTTGAGAGATGCTTGTGCATATCAGTCTTGTCAAAAGTGACAAGACAAAACCTACGCTCCTTGGTGAAGGCTATTTTCTAACTCTCTAGCCAGATAGACTCCTTCTTGATACCAGAGGGGCTAGCTTGGTGAACTAAGCACCAACTCTAGTATGTAAAAGTACTTTGCCCCTTAATAGCACCGCTCATGAAAAATTTATTGACAATCAAATATTATCTCTTCCTTTTTATGCAAAAGCAAGAATAGGATAATAGAAGAAAAGGGCAATGTTAGTGAGGAGAGTGAGGGAAAATCAAGACCTTCCTATGGCTAGAACAAATAAAAGAAAGCCTAGTCTGTGAGCCAAGGTTCATGGTCAATTGCTCAGTTGCATTGAGGTTGGGCACTTGTAATTGATAAGCCTCTAAAATACTAAAAAGTTATTTATTTACATGTCGAGGCATAAGGTTGTGTTCCAGTACCTGCAGTGACTCTAAAGCCTTACTGGAAGTGCCAGCAATTCTGTGTACAATTTAACATTACCCAAAGAGAGGACTGCTTGCCTTTTCTGATCAACAGGGTGCAGGGATTTCAAAACCTAGGGAATCAATCAACTGGGGTTGAACTGCCTTGAGTGTATTGTCTTGATTAAAATCAGCATACAGCCATCAATGTGCTATCTTATGTTAAATTGAGTTAAGTTTTCCCAACATTGGAAGATAGAATCTATTGAAACACCTATGCAATATTTTATACAATATAACATTCTAGAAAACATTATAGCATTTTAGCAGAAAGATTTTTCTCTGCTACACTATCTCCCTCCCTTACCAGCATCCTGAATGATACCATCGAGTAGAATGGATCCTTGGAATCTTGCTCTATGAAAGCTGAAAGGCTTGGGGAGGTGAAACCGTTAAAGTACAACTTTACTTCTAGAGTGATATATTGTCCTTTATCTAAGAATGGATAAGTTCTTTGGTGAGAGATCATTAAGCCTTAATATGTTCACTCATTAAAGGCAGGAACCATGTCATTTCAAAATCCTGTACCAATCTCCGCTCATGGTGTCTGCCTAATCAATGTGACAATAGGCAAGATACCACAATTCTAAGACTGCTAGTGTGGGCTCATTACCACATCTCACTGCTTCCCACAGGTGACTGAGGCCTGGAAATACTTAGATAATAAGCCATTCGCTCAATTAGATAAGAATGACTAATCACAGGAGTGAGCCTGTCTTCAGGATGGTCATGGAATTCTTCTCTCTGGAAAGCTGACAAATGGTGTTCATGGCAGTGAATCCCAAGTCAATAGCAACACTGCTATAGTGTATATTGATCTAGCAAGTCAAGACCCAGCAAATCGGAATCTTCATCTCTTTCACCACTGCCTGTGTGTGATTCCCTTTACTGATGCCCTGCTGAAATGGGACAGGCATGATCTGAGTAGGTCGGCTCCCAAATAGCCCAAAGAGCACATAAACAAGGAGGAAATAGGTATCTTTTCTGGGAAGTTCATTGCCTGAGAAGAAGGGCAGTGACAGACACTAAAACGATTTCCTCCAAGAAGCTACACTGCACAGCTACCAGGACTACCTCAGAAAACACAGCAACCCACACAGATGGCCTATTTTTAAGGCCCTTCCCCTATGTAAGGTCCACACTTTTTTGCCAGTGGAAAATAAATAAAACAGAATTTCTATTCCAATCAGTGACTTGTATATTGATGGATAGGATGAAACTATTAAAAACCCTATTCCATTATGGCTGCTATAGGTCCTGTATGATAACTTAAAAACTCAATTTGGGAGATGTGTTTTTATAGCAATATGTGGCTTGGTGGCTCAGCCTGTAATCCCGCGCCTTTGGGAGGCTGAGGTGAGTGGATTGCCTGAGCCCGCAGGTTCAAGACCTACCTGGGCAGCGAGACCTCATCTCTACAATAAATCAAAAAATTAGCCGGGTGTGGTAGCGTGCACCTGTAATTCTGGCTACTCGGAAGGCTGAGACGGAAGGATCGCTGGAGCCCAGCAGGCGAGGCTGCGGTGGCCGGGAGCGGCCACTGCACTCCAGTCTGGGCGACCAAGTGAAACTCCAACTCAAAAAAAAAAAAAAAACATTCTCAGGAGTTTTATAGTATTCTCACAGCTCTGAGTTTAAAAAGTGAAATGACTATTTAAAAAAGGGGGGGGATTTGATCATAGATTGTATTTTGTTTAAAAAGTAGATACATCTAACAGATAAAATATCAAAACAAAAGAAAGAGTCCTACTCTACAGGACTCTGGTTAGGACCATTTCTGGGGCAACATGCCATAGAAGCCTGTTAGGCAGAAAAGAACCGGAACTGAGAAAGACTTCACTGTGGAACTAGATGGGTATGAAGAAGGGCAGCATCAGGAGAGAAAAGACCACAGCCTTTGTGTGTGTGAAGCACTTTTATGTAGAAGTGGAATCCTATGTATTCTGTATGACTCCCAGGGTGGCAACTAGTATTAGCCTATGGCTTTCCTGGGAGACCCGGAAATGCAATAGGCAAGCCCCACCCCAATAGCCATAGTTCATGGAGCAGCCTGAGTCTTGTCATGTGGCAGCTGTCCTCAGGGAAGTTTAGGCAGAGGCTGTTTCTGTGCTTGGTGAGGAGGCTTAGAAGTACACTGATGGGAATGCGTGTGAACCGATGAGCCACAAGATTTATTCTAATCATGACAGCATATGAATCCCTGAAATCCATCTCTTTGTATCTTAAAATAGTTTATTTGGGAAGGTACATAACTCAAGGCATTTAAATAAATAACTTACACTCCACATACAAAGAAGTACAAACAACATGATGGATAAGATAACAGCAGGATTTCTTTCTCAGTGAGAAGATAATGCATATAAAAAAGGAGAAGTGTTAAGCTAACTGCAAAGAGCAGGAGGCTCTAGTTCACACAGAAATTTGGGCAAACCTAGGTCTTGAAGGGCAGGAAAACTCAGGAAATGAGTGAGACTAGCCTGACCTATGCAGGACGGGCAAAAGGGCGGCAGGAGAGAATTGTATGTGGCATTCTTCAGAGGATCTTAGAAGAGATTCTTGCTTAAAATTACAAAGAGAAAAATACATTGCTATTTGTTGCTCTTGGAACTTATCTTTGTTTTCATTATTGTTTTATAATTAATCTTTTTTTTTAGTTTTAAGAAAATTATTTTTTTAATAATAAAAAAAAAAAAGGTTCACAGTTCAGTGCATCAACACAGAGGCATAACTCTAGTTACCTGGTGATGGAAACCCCATTACACAGAGGAGAAGGAAATAGCCAGCTGTGTAGAAGAACTAAACAAATTAACCCTGGATCTCTCAAAGGGACTGAGAGAAAAGCTAGTGCAGCAGCTATTTTGATGCTGATTTTGAGAAATCCTGGTTCCACCTACGTATCTTCGTCCTTCCCACTATTCCACAAAGTATGGAATATTTACACTGTTCTAAATTAGATCTGAATGCCTAATCCGTGAGCCACACCTTGATTTTCCCTAAAGACCTCCAATTCTTACTGTTAACTACCAACACATCATACTGCAGTTTGCTATTGCTTTTCTTTTTTGAGAAGAAGGAAGACTACTTCTCTCCAGTCTACTAGAGTTGAATCTCCAGGAAGGCAAGGACTCTATTTCTTATTTGTCATTAAATCCTCATACTTAGTACAAATTCCACATCCAGTAGTTACTCAAAAATTTTTATGAAATTAAGAATAAAATGACTCGGTGGCTCAGCCTGTAATCCCAGCACTTTGGGAGGCCGAGATGAGTGGATTGCCTGAGCCCGCGGGTTCGAGACCAGCCCGGGCAACTTGGCGAGACCTCTTCTCTACAATAAATTAAAAATTAGCTGGGCGTGGTAGTGTGTGCCTGTAGTTCCAGCTACTTGGAAGGCTGAGGGGAAAGGATCGCCGGAGTTCAGCAGGGCAAGGTTGCGGTGGCCCGGAGCATGTCACTGCACTCCAGTTCAGGTGACAGAGTGAAACTCCAACTCAAAAAAAAAAAAAAAAAAAAAAAGAATAAAATGAATCGATCTCTGCACAGAGAGAGATCCCTGAAGAAAGAAGTCTTCCTCTGTCTGGGCCCAGCCTCCCTTTTCGGTCCCTCCATGATGATGAGGGCCCAGCACATCCTTGCCCTCCATCTGTGGGGAATCTCCCCGCGTTCCTCAAATGAGCTCCATCCCTTCCCCATCCCTTCACCCACCAGCCTCTAAACAGCTCTGATCTTTGTGGAAAGTCCCATGTCTCTGCTGAACTCCTACTTATTCTTCAAGAACCAGCTCAAGAATATTTTCCCTGAGATATCATCTGCCTGCTGTGGGCGGGGGGAAAGTCCCTTTCTCCTTTTAATGCCATGACATCCTATTCATGTCATGTGTACAAAGGTAGGAACATTGATTTCTAATTATTGATAAGCATCTGTCTTCCTTAATAAGAGGACTATGGCTTATTTGATGCGGGGGGAGCAGAGTAGTTTTATAGATACTGGTTTTACACCATTTTTGTTATTACTATTGCCACTTGTTTTTAAATTGCAATTTCCCCCATCATATAAAAAGACTGAACAAATACTAGAATGCCTAAAACAAAAACTTTACCCTCACTAATCTTATTTTTTTAGCTGTGGCCACTTATATCAAATTGCTGTATATTTTTAGTGTTTTTTTCCCTGTATATCAAATCACTCAAACATCTATTATCTAATTAGAAGTATATCTAAAAAAAAATAATAATAAGTATATCTAATCTATAGATATACTCATAGATATGGACTTGGACATAAACATACAGATATGGGCACACAGTGGGCATAGATACACTGTAATATCTTAAAACAAGTTCTTAAAATATGTATACCGGATTACAACTTATTTTTTTCACTTAACAATATGCCCTGGATATCTCCTATGCCATTCTATATAGAAAACAATGAATGCTTTTTTACAGTTAAGTAGGATTCCATAGCATGGAAGTATATTTTGTGCAATTTAGTCTACTTTACATTCCTAGGACTTAGCACTGTTTGACACCTAGTTAATAAACAGGTCCAAGATGACCAAACATTTTGGTGAACTTTTTCTCTTCAAATGCTCTAAGCTTTTGCTGAGATGAATTGGGTAGCTATATATCATTCCAGTTTATCACTGATAAGTAGGTAAGTAGCATGAGAGTAAGATGTTGACATGGAAGATAGATTGTTCAGAAGATGTACAGTCCTAAACCCAGAGCAGTGTGAAGGAAAGGCAAAGGAGGAGGAGGAAATGAAGAAGACAAGGAAAAGAAGGGATTTTCTGGAATTCCAGATAGCTGACATTACAAAGTGGCAGGAGATGAGGGACTTGGAGGGCTTTGCTCCTGTGCAGTGGCTCAAAGCCCAGGAATGGTCAACATTGGCTAAAGCCATTATACCTGAGGGACAGGGTGGAGGTCTCTGCCCATCTTCTCATGAACTCTCCAAACTTATCTCCTAGTTAATTTACCTGTTAACTTTTTAGGTCAGTATTTCATGTCATTTATTTACTCAATAAACATGCGTTGGTTGTTCATTAATTACTTTGACTCCTGTGTTGTTCAATGTGTCAGGGATTCAGCTGTTATCAAAACAAAGCTGCCAAACCTTAATGGAGTTTATATTCTGGTAGAAAAGGCAGATGATAAACATACAATAAAAAATATAATCCATTGTCAGCTACGGGTAACTGCTATGAAAAGAGAGACATAAGGAAATGGAGAAAGATTAGGGAATAATTTAGATAGAATAATCAGGAGGGGGGAGGGAGGTCTCAAGGAGGTAAAGTCTGCCCAGAGATCTGCAAACTGAGACTCAGTTTGCAAACTGAGACTCCTTCAGGCAGTAGGCATAGCAGAGGAGATTTTGCCCACCTCTCCTTGTCAACAGAACTCCTCCTCCATTCTTTCCTCTCTGCCACCAATTATCTCAATCAGCTTGAACATTTATTACTACTGTCTGTATGTCTTGTTTTCAATATTTGTAAAATAAGGAACTGGACTATGGCTTTTACCGTCCCTCCATGAATAACAATCATGTATGGCATTATGTGATTGTTATCAGAGAAACCTCATTGTCTTATCCCTTTCTAACATGGAAAGAACTATGTTGACCACTCAACAGCAGAAGAAGACAGAAGAGTCTCACAATCCCTTGCTTTGCCTAAGTGCCAAGATGGAGAGCAGTTGTTAAGCCGTTTCATTCCTTGTTTTTCATGACCTCAAGGTATTGCTTTTTACAGAGGAACTTCTTCCAGTAGCAACCTGCTGGGTTACTCTGTACTTTAGGCTGTAAAAAAAAACCCATGCAGAAGCTCTGGTGGAAACCAGGTTTCACTGACACTGACTCCATAACACTTTCCGAGGGATTCTGCCAGGAACTGACATGCTGCTTTATTTCACTAGAAAATCTTAGACTCTGCGTGGGGATGTGTGTTAGGCAGTGGGAGGCCACGAAATTATACGGGTTTTGGAGCTTCCCTCCTGGACTTGCATCCTAGTTCTTCCTCCTCTTAACGATGTGATCTTGGCCCATAATTAAAACCAGCTGCCCTTGTTTAGTACTTCCTGTGTGTCAGGGCTGAGTGCACGACCTGCATTGGCTCCTGTTTTACCACAGAAACACCATGAGGTTTTTACTGTTACATAGGAGGTACTGTTATCTATACAAATGCTTCCTACTGAGACTCAGAGAGAGAGAATAAGTAACATGCCCAAGACTATAAAGTCAGTTGACAAATGGTGGTAGAATTAGAATTCAAAACTAGGTCTAACTTCCAATTTCACACTTTCAGTCACACATCTTTCAAGCAAGTTACTCGAACTCTTTGGAGGCTCAGTTTTCTCATCTGTGAAACAAGGATAACAGCAGCTACTTTGCAATGTAGCAGGGATAAATGCACAATCCTGGATCAGGTTCTCAACAGTTTGTAAACTTGTATTACTAGGAAGAGGAAGTTGGTTGTTAATCCCTTTTCCTCTCAGCCATTGCCTTGCAGTGTTTACTAGGCCAGGTGTGGAGGTAGAAGTTGGTGCTCAGCTCACAGACTTTTAACACAGGACTTTTCTGTCTCAAAATACAGCCAATAGGTAGTCATGAGTTGCCTGTATTAAGAAGTAAAACTAGAAGGTGAGTTACCAAGAAGGATAACTCATTCACAATTTCTGGTCAATCCTGTCTATGAATGATTATAAAATTCTGCATTTGTGAAGGCCACGTCAATGAGGCATACCTGTATCTAATTGACAGATTATACTAAACATTTTAAATAACACAATTTCTATTGGTTGCAGAATAGCTTAAAAAGATGTGATGGACAAAGAACTTCTTTCATCTTAACTGAGATTTTACATCTTCAACTGTGCAAAAATACATATTCTGAAAATAAGAGGACAAGAAAAAATTAAGACAAGATTATTATTATCTGAATGTCAAATTAAAAGAAAAATAACAGATTGGTCATTTGACTTATGATAAAAATTGTAAGGTCAACATCTGAAGTTTCTTTTTTGATGTTCACATGAGGGAGTAGTTTCTCCCTTACCTCTTAAACCCACTCTTATTCTTCATTCTTTGTTATTCTGAATATAAAAATGGGGTGGCTTTCATAATGCCCATTAAGTCTCTACACTGGAAAATATTATATCTGGGCACCAATGAGGATGTAAGACTGCCAGTGGATAGACTCTGTCCTTTCACCGTGGCCTGACCTGCACCAAGCACCTGAGGAAAACATAACACAAACACACAACAGAACTATACAAACAGTATGTTTCTTGGGTTTTGTGTGTGTGTGTTTGAGGAGTGAACAGTGTGGTATTGACAGTCAGCAGTAGGGGAATACAACAATACAATTAGTTTCTTGATCCTTCAGGATTACAAACATTTCCTACAGAGCAAAAGCAATCTTAGTTTTTTAAAGAGAAAGAGAGTAACAGACTAGGAACAAGAAAGAAGCTTAATTCACTGCAGATGTTGTTCCTCAGAAGCATGAAAATCAGTTTATCAATTGATGCTGACCTTAAATGAGTTCAAGATAAGGTAATGTTTCTTGTTGGATTATTGTAATTTATAATAAGAAATATATTAGTGTTCATCTCCTTTTCAGGCAGATGAAGCTCCTAAAACCCTTGGCAAATCTAGAATCAGGGGTGCCTTTTTGTATGCTAATGAGATGGCTGGTGGCTGGGGTTTCCTGAATAGCCTCTGGATGGGGGCTGGTTGCCAAGGGAGCCGACCATAATTAAAAGTGAGGTGGTGTCTTGAAATTCTAGTTGGAATGGGTATGCCATAAAGATATATAGGGTTTCAATCTATGAATTAACTTTGACAAAGTTATGCATTCACAACTCTCCTCACACCCATAAACACTCAAAAAGCCCAGAACTCAAAGAGCTTCTTGTTACTTAACTGTGGGAGCTCCTGGAAGGTGGCATTCCTGAAGAGGGCATGAAAGCTCCACGCCCCTTCCCCCATACTGACCCTGTGCAGCTCTTCCATCTGTCTATTCATCTGTATCCTTTATGGATAAACTGTTAAATGCACGTGGAGTGTTTCCCTGAGTTCTGTGAACCACTCTAATAAGTGAATCAAATCTGAAAAGGGGATCCTGGGAACACTGATTTTTAGTCACTTGGTCAGAAGCACAGATCACAACCGGGGCTTGCAACTGGTATCTGAGGTTGGGTAAGTTTTGTGGGACTGAGTCCTTAATCTATGGGATCTGCCATTATCTCCAGGTAGATTGTGTCAGAGTTGAATTGAATTACAGAGCACCCAGTTGGTATCTGCTGCCACTGGAAAATGGCATGGTTCATGTGTGGAGAAAAATCCCCCACACATCTAGTGTCAGAAGTGTTGGGTTGAGTGAAAGTAGAATAGTATGAAAAAACATGATGTTTCACCCTGTCTTTAGAATTATCCTTTATGATTAAGAACCCCAAGAGGATGCCGTTTGACGTAAATTATATTTTATGATTATAAACTTTAAAAAAGTAGAGCCCAGTGTGAAAAAGCAAGGGTTCGGTATTCCAACAATCCTGAGTTAATCTTGTCTCATAAGATGTTGTAGTGTAATGGCTAAGTGAGGATCTGGTACAAAACCTGTCTCCAAATCCTTACTATCTCTATACTCATAGACACGTTATGTAGACACACTTTGCCTCAGTTCCCTAATCTGTGAGATGAGGATTCAAGTATTATGAGAAATACCAGAGCTAATACACATAAATGATTTAGAACCATGTCCACTGCCTACAGTAAACATTTAAAAAATATTAAGTATGATTATGTAAAACAGGGGTAATGATACTGGCTACACTTTGTAAGGTTGTTTCAAGGCTTAAAAGGGATGATGCTCACACACAAAAGTGCTTCCCATAGTGCTTAACACAACATTAATGCTCAATGGATGGGAAGCTAGCACTATTAAGATCAGAGTGATTAAAGACAGTGAGTAAAAGCTGCCATATTTATGTCTGCTCCCACCTCCCTTTCTTAGAGACACTAATGCATTCAGTTTTGTATCTACTACCAAATAGCTATGAAGCATTTAGGAAATTGCATAATTTCTGGAGTCGTCAGTTTCCTGATCTATAAAATATAAAACTGTATGATCAAAGGCCCTTTCAGCTCTAAAACTCCTGGATCCTGTGATTCCACAGTAGAGTTCTAAAAGTGTAGTAAGAGAGGAAGAGAACAAAGAGGAGTCACTGTTTCTATGGCCCCTGGAACCTCCTGGTCTCCAAGAACCATTTGCAATTCTAAGTCATTAAGTCAATAAAAGGTAGTGGGTTTGGAAGGCTATGCATAGGCTAGCCTAAAAAGCAAGCACCCAGTGTTGTCCTGGGAGATCACTAAGGCTAAGCAAATAATGTCTTCTTTTATTTATGTGTCATCTATCTGTGTGTTATTGAATGCTTGTTTACCAGCTGTTTACTCCTCTGACCAAGATGGAAACAAGAAATGCACTGACTCAGAAGAGTCAACTGGTCAGCACATTTGGGAATGAATGCAGCACACATTTTTACCCTCTATGCTCCCACTTAAGTTCACACAGCTGCAGTGACCTATGGGCACATCTTGGGACTGGAAGGTTGAGGGAGTGTGAGAGCACCAACAACTATGGGAAGCAAGACTTGGACTTTATAGTCCAAGATGTGGTCCCTGCCACGAGTTCACTTGATCTTCCAGAGGATAGCTACAGAAAATCTCAGTTTAAATAGCTGTCTTTGATTCTGAACAAGTTAACAGGTTTTAAGTCAGAAGGTTAGCAATCAAATATCAGAGTTTTTAGAAGCTTCCAATAGTGAATAGTGGTAACTATGATCTAGTTGAAAGGAGTTGAGCTGTAGCATCTTGATTCTAACTTTAGATCTGCCAGTAGTTCCATGATCTTGGGCAACTCACTCTCTGTCAGTGAGCATGTTTTTTAATCTGTGAAAGGGCAGTGATTGGGCTAGGATCAGTAAAACTAGATGCCTCCCGAGATTCCTTCCAATTCTGATTCTAATCATGTGTTGATTCAAAGAACACTATTTCGGAACTAGCCATTGACTGTTAGAGGCACAAGCACCATTGGTCTGTGATATACTATGCACACTCTCAGAAGACTACCCAAACAAGGAAGAAGACAGACTGTCAAATGCTATTTTAGGCCTAAAATAGCCCAATGTTATTTTTGAGCTTCTGGATACACTGCTATCACCATGATTTTCTTTTTAAATGAGAAAACCAAATATTCCTTATGGCATACTTTCTTCTTGCCATTGTCCCCCTCATATTTACCATAGTCATCTCAGACCCTGTAGCACACTCTGTTTAACTAACTCTTGGGTCTTCACTCAGGTTGGCCTTTTACTTGGAAAATATTTATTTCCATTATTTTAACCATCCTAGGCAATGGTGAGTCACCCTTTCTGAGCTCCCATGGAATCTTATATTTTCCATACTCAGAGCATTTACCATGCTGTATTGTAATGGCTTATCTAGCTGTTGGTCTTCCTAACTGGGTTATCAACTCTCCTGGGGAACAGACCCTGTCTATACTGCTTACCACTATATCTCAAGCACTTAGCACATTACTTGAAGCATAAGAGGTACTCAACAAGCAAATATTGCATTGCATTGCATTGTGTGTATTGCATCATCATGCATAAACACCAGTGAGTGAATGAATGTAGGACAGAAACCTATCCCCTGTGTGTTCTGTTATAGTCAGTATTATTGTGGTGGTACAACTGGGGCATAGTAGAAAGAGCCATATTTTGAATCTCTCTAGAGTGAAGTCTAGGCAGAGGATGTGGTACTGAGTAACTCATTAAAACTCTCTTGATCCCTCAATTTTTGCACGAATAGATTGGGATGAAAGAGTGCAATGAAGTATGTTGGTGGGGCATCATAAATATAATACCAGTTCTGGCTATTCATGTATATGTTACTAATAAACATGTGGTAGAAAATGCTGGTCTTTGTCCCACATTTGACATGCATCTCACCTTCTAGTTACATTTTGTCTGATGTTAAGCATCATGTATCTTCTTGTATCCCTTTACTGAAGGAATTTTCAAGTGCTAGCCATCCCAAAAGAATGCCCATGTAAATAAAAAAATGCTATAGGATTGAAAAAAAAATTATCTAAAACAGTGGCCTTCTCTAGGACTAAAGAAATACATCAAGGGCTGACACTGATTATAGTTCAGGATATAAGGCTCTATCCCCCATAAATCATCCTATATCATGGCTACCTATTCTTTTTTTTTTTTGAGTTGGAGTCTCACTCTGTCGCCCAGACTGGAGTGCAGTGGCCACTCCCGGCCACCGCAGCCTCGACCTACTGGGCTCCGGCGATCCTTCCGCCACAGCCTTCCGAGTAGCCGGAATTACAGGCATGTGCTACCACGCCTGGCTGATTTTTTGATTTATTGTAGAGATGAGGTCTCACCAAGTTGCCCAGGCGGGTCTCGAACCTGCGGGCTCAGGCAATCCACTCACCTCAGCCTCCCAAAGTCGCGGGATTACAGTACAGGCTGAGCCACCGAGCCCGGCAAAGAGTGCTTGAAGATTACATCTTTTTTTTGTTTTTTGGTTTTTTTTAGTTGGAGTCTCACTTGGTCGCCCAGACTGGAGTGCAGTGGCCGCTCCCAGCCACTGCAGCCTTGCCTGCTGGGCTTCGGCGATCCTTCTGCCTCATGGCTACCTATTCTAACTGCTCCCTTGGTGGCCCTACTAAACATCTTCCACTGATGTCTAAGAACTGAACCAACACACTCTTGAAAAAAGATGTATTTCTGGAGGAACAACAACAATCATAAAAAATTACCTGAAAAGCCATCCTCTGTCCTCTTCACATGACTCACTCCTATTGTAGATTTCATTTATCAAGAATGCCTTCTTAGAACCATCCTCTTTCCTCAAGCTGTCAAGTCCTCATTATATGCTCTTCAAACATTCTGCCATTTGCCATTATAAAACTTAATTGCAGCTGTGATTAAACAATTATTCGTGTAATTATTTGTTTCATGTCCATTTTCCTTGACAGATTAAAAACTATATGAGGACAGGGACTGTGTGAGACATTATTTACACTTAGAGTTTCGGCATCTAGTGCAATACCTGTTATGAAAGAGATGCTCCCAATGATTTGTTGAATAGATGATTAAGAAATGATACAAGTGTTCAGTATTGAGAGATTTGAGAACAAGAGCTCACATCACACATAAAAGTAGGCACAATTCTCAGCCATCCTAATGCCACAATTTAGTTTTGCAAATAGAAAAGCAGGGGTATAGATAGAGTTTGGAATATGACACACTCATGAAAAGAAACCTACAGGGACAAATACTACCCATTTAAATTTAAATGTTCTAATCGATTATCTAACACACATTATATTCTAAATATTTGACTTTGGATGTATCTGTTTTCTCTAGATTAGGACATGGCAGAGAGTAGATGTCCATGAAGTGTTTGTTGAACAAATGAAAGAATGTGTGGATGAATAAATGGATGAACTAAAATATCTAAAGAGTTATCTAAAGAAATGAACCCAGACTGTGAGACAGAACTCAGTTTTCCATTAATGCCTTCATATTAGGTATGGGGAAACATAATACATCTGTTTCTGACTATCACCTCTATTTATTATTAATAAATAACTTCCATAATAAACATGACTTTTCTCAGAAACCTACTAGATTTTCAAGAAGAAACTGTTGTGACAAATTGGGAAGAAAAAAAAAAATAGCAGCTCACCCAGGAGCAGGTGCTTTTCAATTTAGTTTAAGTATGCATGTTTGCAGATACAGCAACAAGCACGCGTGAGCGCGCGCGTAAACACACACACACGCACACGCACACGCACACGCACGCGCGCGCGCGCGCACGCACACACACACACACACACACACACACACACACCCATGTGTGCTGCGGCGACAATTCATAAAGTCTCTCACTGCATGTGCCTGACAGATGAAGTCAGAGCTGGGACGCGCCTCATTTGGCCAGGCTGTCACTCACCATTTTGTTCATTATAGGAAAATGAAGTCCATTTCCAAACATCCGGGGGACACATGGTAATTGGGCTCTCCAAAGCCTTTTCACTTAATTTGCTCAAGTTGTATTTATTTTTTAGAGAATTAGGTGTTAACAACTGCTGGACAGAATATCCGAAAAATGAAGGCAAATGGACAGGATAATAAAGGAAATGATGTGGCTCTCGCCTGCTCTACTCCCCGGCCCCATCTTCCCCTTCTACTGCCAGCCCCTCCCTTATTTCTCCTTCTTACCAGGTTTGCCCCACTGCAGAATCAAGATCCCTTTTTCTGATCTGGGTTTTCTCTCTAATGAAATTTTTTCATCAAGCTTTTTGTCCCCAGATCCCATATATATGGTGTATGTCTTTGACTGAACCTCTTTTGACAAGCAAAGCCACCAAAACTGAGCTCAGAGGGACATTTTTTTGTTGCCTTCCCCATCCCCAGCTGCACCCTAGTTGAAGTGACCAATAAAGTGCTCTGACAGGAGTTGGGGTTCCTACATGCATTACCATTTCTTTTCTTTTGGGAGAAATTTGAAAGTGGAATAAAGCTCTTTTCCACTGAAAATCAACCTGGACTCCAAGTCAGAAAGACAAGAACTCAAATTCTACTTCTACGTCCTGACAGATGTATGATCTGGGGAAGTTTCCTTAACTTCTCTGAACTTGCTTTATCAGAGATGCTACTTTTATGAGACTACTGAGGATTCATTGTAGTACCTAGTACAGAGGCATGCCTAGTAAGAGTAGTTTGAGTCTCTTAAAACTTGCTGGTGCCCCCTAGTAACATGTCCCTAACTCAAGTCTTTAGTCTTTGCCATATTTTCCTTACTCCCATAAGAGAAGAGGTTTTAACTTAAAAACAAAAAAATAAGAGAATATGTGCAAGGAAGTCTCTCTACAATCTATAACTACCACCTAATAGAGATGAAATGAGGTATCATTCAAAACAGAGGTTTGCCTATTGCAACTCTGCTTTCTAATCATTAGTGATTGATGAGCCTGTCAGAAGGCATCAAATGTTTCTGCAAGTTCTGAAGATTTAATGTGCTGATTTCCTTCAGGCTCTGCCTTCTGGTTTTCTGGGGCCCAGGGATGGAGTGGTGATTAGTTATTATTTCTGGGGCTTCTAAGTGAGATCACAGCACCCCAAAGTCCACTCTGTAAGCATAGTGTTCTGTTGATTTCTTTAGTCACTGAACCCTTGGAAGTTCTGAGTCCTCTCCCTCTCACACCTGAACAATAGGACTTTAGAGCTTTACACCTGTGATGGATGGGTTTCCCACACTACAATAAGACATTGTAAATAAATATCCTTGAGTCCCTGGAGATATATTTTCTCACACACAGTCTGCATATAGGCCAAAAGAGAAACTGTGAAGAACTTGAACCCTTTCAGGGGTTCTGTAACTATGTTTTGGCATCAACAGAGTAGACTATAGTTTCTTTAGGAGAGATGCGAGGTACCCAGAGGCCCTTCCCTTTAGCTGGAACTATGAATCTTGTACCAGAAGGCATCCAAGAGCAGGGATCCACCCAGCTTTGTGGCAAAGCAGAGTGTGTGGATTAAATCATCATGATCATCACATATTACTGCTTGCTTTTTACAAAGTATCTTTTCTGAATCTCACAATAATCCTCTAAAGTAGGCAAAGTTAAAGCTTACAGAATAAAAACTTTTGACTCACACTCATCAAGGTAGAGAGTTAAGAATGCAGAGTTGAAGTCAAAACCATCATCTCTAAGACTTGTGATCACAAATACTGTAAATTAGTCTATGTACTCAAACTGAGCCATGAATTCTGGGCTGTCAGAGGACAAGCCCAGTGCATACAGACTGATGGCATGAGTCTGACCATGCCTATTGCCACCTTTACAATCTCTGTCACTGTCAGCAGAACCTTTTAAAAGGAGTAGAGTACACTACTAGCATAGGGAGTCAGGATCGTCACCTGTTTGAACCCGAGCACAAAACCATCCACACCACCACCATTCACAACATAACAACAACTAACCACCCAGTCAACAAAACCAGCAAGGACAATGACAACAAAACAAATATGCACTGCTTCCTCTGCCACCCCTCCCCCACCAGATAAACAAAATTCTTCCAATAATCGATATAGTTGGGTATGATCTGCCTCCTTTCTTCCCCATTGCCTCTCAGATCTCATTTCCTATCATTCCCCCCATTGTCCCCAAATCCCAGCTGTACTGACTGCTCTGCTGTTCATCAAATACATCAAGAACCTTCCTCTTCCTTAAAAAAATTTCCCATGCTTGATAAACCTCTCACCTTCTTCAAGTCTTTGCTCAATTGTCTCTTCTTCCAGGAAGCCAACCCCGAGTGCCTTATTGAAGTTGTAACCCACTTTCCACACCCAATCACACACTTGGTCTCCCTTATTCCATTTTCCTTTTTTGTTTTTCCACCTCTCTTGCATTCTTCTGACAGTCTCTATGATTTAGTTTTTCACTGTGAGTGTTGTTATTGTCTATCTCCTGCTAATCCAGAAATTCCATGATCACATGGCTCTATTTCTGTTCTATCTGTGTGCCTAGATACTATTTGAATGAATGAAGAGACTAAGGATGCCCTAGCAGGTTTCAAGCCCTTTGGGACTTAACCTGGCCCTATAACTGATAAGAGAGAAGAGAGTGGTACACAGCATCCTTAATATAAATTCCCATACTCTAAAATTCGATGTGTATATCTCTATCATTTTTTTTTTTTTTGAGTTGGAGTCTCACTCTGTTGCCCAGACTGGAGTGCATTGGCATGCTCCTGGCCACCGCAACCTCGACCTGCTGGGCTCCAGTGATCCTTCTGCCTCAGCCTTCCAAGTAGCTGGAACTACATGCACACGCTACCACGCCCAGCTAACTATTTTTGATTTATTGTAGAGATGAGGTCTCGCCAAGTTGCCCAGGCAGGTCTTGAACCTGCGGGCTCAGGCAATTCACTCACCTCGGCTTCTCAAGCCACTGAGCCCGGCTTATTTTCTTTGTTCTTAACTCATCAGGGTGTTGTGAGTGGCCGGGAGTGTACCACTGCACTCCAGTCAGGGCGATAGAGTGAGACTCCAACTCAAAAAAAAAGAAAGAAAAAAGAAAATGTTCTAAAACACAGGGCAGCACAGTATACACGATATTCATAATGAACTTTTTTTTTGCCAAATGTTGCTCATAATGTTTAAATTCCAAAGAAAAACCATCTTAAAACCAAGCAAAAGAATGACCTTAATAGAGTAATAATAATAATGATGAATAATTTAAAAGATGCTTTTTCATGCGTGACTCATTGCATAATAAACATCTAGAGCAGAGAGAAAGCTCTACAGGTCAAAGTTGAACATTTGTTCTTTTAGAGCAGCATTATTTCCTATCCTCAGAAAGAAGCACTGACATTCTTTAGAAACTAATTTAACAAACGAAGGGCCTTTAGTAATAATTGGGTAGTAAAATATACTATAAAGACATGATATTCCAATTTTAATAATACTAAAAATAAAAGAGTACCCCGAAGGACCAAATGAAACAGTATTTCAAATTGTAAAGGTTCTTCTTATGCACAATTTCAGATTCATAGGCTGAAATTCTTTCAGTATCTACCATCTATCTATCATCATTATTTATGATTTAAAAAAGGTTTTAAAAGCTTAGGCTAAATTTGTACACTTTATGCGATGTGTGTGTATCAACACATGTACTTATTTTAATGTGGGTATAATTATTACTGAATTGTAGCTTTCAATAGGAAGATCATTAGGGACAGTTAAATCTGACTGCATTTAGCTTTCATTGAGACTCTAAAATTATTTTCTCAAAATGTTCAGGTTTTGAAAAAAGGCGAACTGTGTTTGTGTCAAATAGTCTTTCCTTAATTTTTCAGACTGGTATTTTAGGCAAATTTAATCCATATAGTTCATACTCA
The DNA here is from genome assembly GCF_000164805.1 of Carlito syrichta. Classification (NCBI taxonomy): domain Eukaryota; kingdom Metazoa; phylum Chordata; class Mammalia; order Primates; family Tarsiidae; genus Carlito; species Carlito syrichta. The sequence goes on along the minus strand of NW_007252432.1, from coordinate 459,580 downwards.
TTTACACTTAAATTATCCAACTAGTGCTTTTAACAGCTATTTAATGTCCCAGACACCTTTTGAGCTTTTAAAGTGAGCTCCTAAAAGCCTTTTCCATCTCATCCGCCCTCCTCTCATCATCAGTTTAAGAGATTGCATTTTTCTCAGAGTAAACAAATTGAATACCGAAACTTTTGGTTATTTTTCCTCTCAGTTTATGACCTATGAATGTAAAGTGGCTTTCAGATGTGACATAACTAATTTTCCCATCCCTGTGAACCAATACAGGGTGTGTGTCACATTACACTTACTTACGCACAGCTATATAGCCAGCAAATGAGGCAATCTCTGGACTCCTCGCTGGGCATCCATAGCATATAAATAGATAATTACAGAAACTCAAACTTCTAGGACATTTTTCATCTGAAAATTGCCAAGGCTGCCTTAGAATGGCGTACGCATGCATCTTCAAACTTCCCATAGACACAAACATACCTCGTTATAACTCTAAATCGCTCTACCTTTTTACTGATGGCTCAGGCTTAAGCAACTATAATCAAGGAAACAAAGGTTCTTCCTTCCAGGCTTATGGTTCTTGGAAGCACAGAAGAGTTAAAGAAAAGGTCATGATTTAAGAGTGGGAGTGTGTTTGTGTGTGTTTGAGACAGAGAGAGAGAGAGAGAGAGAGAGAGAGAGAGAAACAGAAACAGAGAGAGAACGAGGGAGAGAGAATGAGGGATAGAGAGAGACAGAGAGAGAGAGAGGCAAGTCTGAGATTTAAGAATTGCACAAATACCCATCTCTTTGGAATTGTGAGGCCTCTAATCTAATAGCTGGGGTTTGAATTTTATGAATTCTAGTCTTTTTTTTTTTTTTTTTGAGTTGGAGTCTCACTCCATTGCCCAGGTTGGAGTGCAGTGGCACACTCACGGCCACCCCAGTGTTGACATGCTGGGCTCCGGTGATCCTTCTGCCTTAGCCTCCCAAGTAACCAGAAATACAGGTGCATGCTACCACGCCCAGCTAATTTTTTGATTTATTGTAGAGATGAGGTCTTTATTTGATTTATTGTAGGGATGAAGTTGCCTGGGTTGGTCTCGAACCCAGGGGCTCAGGCAATCCACTCACCTCGGCCTCCTAAAGTGCTGGGATTACAGGCTGAGCCACTGAGCCCAGGCTTTTTCAAGAAAAGCCTTTACAGCTGCTTCCTGTGTTGTTACCACCTATTCTTATTCATTCCTTGCCCTCACAGACAGGAGATACCATCTTCCTGGTTATTTCAAAACCACATCATAATTCATTATCCTAATTTCTCTTCCCTACTATCAGTTCCAATACCAATACTCAGTGTATTCTGTGCTTTATTTCCAAGGTCCACTGCAACATGTTTTCATATCTTCAGATTGATGAAGAGAAAACACATATCAGGAAAGGCCTAGTGGAACACTTAGTGAGGCAAGAAAAGAATTCCTCTGCAAGGAAGCTCAGAAGGAGCATCCCTGGCAGGCAGGGAATGAACTGCATCAGGACGCCTCCTTTGATCCCCAGAAGGAGCCGAGCCCAGGCCAACCTGACCAGCAGGAGGCAGCACAAGTGTGCAGAGGGAAGCATCTTCCACCTGCTGGGGCAGCCGACCCCTCCTCACCTTCCACCCACGAGTTTGGGCAGAGCCGCTGTTCCGGATGGCTGCATTTTCCTAATAAGACTTTGCACCAGCTGCTAAGTGAAGCTGGCTGCCCGGTTGAGTTCAATCCCAGCCCCATTTCAGTTTACCCATTTCCTCAAAATGTAATCTCACCTCCTCACTATTGGATTCCTTTAGGGCCTTGTAACTGATGAATAGAGGCCACCAGGAGGGGGGTTGAAGGTAGGTGGGTAGGCAATACAGAAATCACAGCACACACGCTCGGAACACAGTCTAAAAAGCCACAGAATGTGGCTAGAGGACCTCAGAAAACATGTAGTACCAGTTGCAAGAGGACCTCAGAAAACATGTAGTACAACCCTCATCTGATATTTAAATTTTCATATGTGATTGTCCTCTGCTGAAGCATCGTCTGTAACAGAAAACTCAGTACCTCCAGGGGCAACTTTCTTAGGAAGTTCTCCTTTGCATGGAGTTGACATTTACCTTTATAAACCCCATCAGGGAATTCCTCCAATAAATCACCCAGTTATAAAGGAGAAATGAGCTGCTCTTGCAATAGAAGTATTCGTTTAAAAAAAAGGTATCCCTTATGAGCCTTTTAGGTGGTATGTATTAGATGAATTTTCTTGAAAAGCCTCAAACAAAACTGCCACCAGCCCCCACCCTGCTTTCTACTACCAACCCGAGAGAACAAGGTATTTATTCTTCAACGAGTTGTAGTAACAGAAGTGGTCATAACACAAATAGTTGCATCTGTCATTTACCACCTATTCTGTATATTTTATATTATCATATTCCTCATAAAATCTGTATGAAATTTATATTTATTATTATTTACACTCTAAAGAAGAGAAAATTAAGGTTTAACTAATCTACCCAAAGAAATACTTTCTCTAAGTGACAGAACTAGACTTAAACATTGAACTATCTGAATGCAAAGACTATACCTTTTTGACTATCATGTAATAATCTGTACATATATTCACATATATGTACTATAAATATATATTGGTACTCAAACTGTCATTGTAACATATGTATGTATTTATACTTAAACATATGTGCTCATATGTGTATATGCATGGATATAAAGGTACTATGTACATATAAATACATGTAATATATCTACAGGTACATATTTTACAGATAAATAATTATGTAATTATGAATATAGCCATAAGTAAATATTGGGTGTGTGTCTTACAGTTAATCAGGACATACAGCATGCCTTGGTCTAAGCCACAGATTGTTGCTGAAGACTGAGTTTTCCACTCAGTCAACTGGCTACACACATCTGTCCTCTTAGTAGGAACTTGGTCATTTTTCTTAAAGAGCAGGTGCAGGCACAGTCTCTCACCTTTAGATGCTTAGCCCATTCACGTGAGACCCACCTGTCCCTTTCTCGGCCTGTTCTGATGTTCTAGTGCTCCCACAAAGCGTCCATTGGTGAACCCTCACTCTTTAAGAATTACTTATCATCCTCATCCCCTTCCACGGGCAGAACTGGAGGCCCTTGTCTTGTTCTCAGCCTTAGACTTTTGGGACCTCCTGAAAATTTGCGTACCTGAAGTTCACCTTCTGGTCTTATGTTTTAAAATATCTCTAAACTGCTGGGCTTGGTGGCTCAGCCTGTAATCCCGCGCCTTTGGGAGGCTGAGGTGAGTGGATTGCCTGAGCCCGCAGGTTCAAGACCTGCCTGCAGCGAGACCTCATCTCTACAATAAATCAAAACATCAGCTGGGCGTGGTAGAGCATGCCTGTAATTCCGGCTACTCGGAAGGCTGAGGCGGAAGGATCGCCGGAGCCCAGCAGGTCGAGGCTGCGGTGGCCGGGAGCGGCCACTGCACTCCAGTCTGGGCGACAGAGTGAGACTCCAACTCAAAAAATATATATATATATCTAACTTAAGCACAGGGAGGGCACCCAGGGCACCATTAGAAGGAGGGTATTTTCATAGGATTGCAGCACCCAAGAAGGTGACTAGAGGAAATAGTCCATTTTTTTCCACTTCCCCCAGCCCCACCCAAGAGCCTGTGAGCAGTGTGAGGTAGGTACTCAACTGGCTAGTTAATAAGGACCAGTGCCTTCATATTTCCTTGTTTGTTAGCCCTCATCAGCCTATCCCAGGGGAGACCAGCAAGGCAGGGGACGAATCACACTGACCTTGCTGAGCTTTCTGACAGAAATTTAAGAGCTTTACATCATCCAACTGACTTCACTCAAGACCAGGTTTCTGCCAAAGAAGTCTTGCTGAAACTGCTTCATGGTGGGGTCTTGTACAACTGGGGCGGGAATGCCGTGTGTATTTTTTAAATATTTTATTTGATTTCTGGTTGAGAAGAAATTATAGAGAGTTCCAAGCTTGGCATAATCCAAATTGGAACCAAGCTAAGAAGCAGCAGCTAAAAACCAATCCAGGAGCACTTTTGATGTTGACTGAGTCTGTCCAGCTCCCAAGACACCGATAACTTAGTGTGGAAAGGAGAATTACAGTTTGTGCTGAAATACAAGCTTTGTCGATGGAAAAGGAATGAGGGCAGTAAATGTTAAGTGATTGCCTTTAGAAAGCCAGGAAGCACTTGTTTAGTTCACTAAAGGAGAAATACCCTATACCATCTTGTTGTATAGAAAAGTTGTACATGGGTTTTCCAAAAAAAAAAAGCTGAGACAAGCACAAGAATTTGAGTTACTCAAAGATAAGATCATGAACTGGTCTCCTCCTATGCATGTAAACTTGGACTGGTTAATCCTGGCTGCATCCAGGGTCCAAGGAGAAGGGTAGACTGACGATGAATGATACCTGTAGCTGGCATGAGAGGCAGACATAGAGACACACACAAAATTGCCTATCCTACTCCAAAGGTTGCCTGGACACTTGGTGCTACCAGGGTTATTACATTTTTCTCTGGAGCTGCTAAACTCAGTTTATGGATTTGATGGTATAAGAATCCTGCAGAGAGGACTCAGAGGTCTTTGGAATGGATACTCATCTGAGTTCAGCAATTGTACATGGACCTTTAGTAGAGGCATGAGAATAGGCTAGTCTCCTTCATACCACCACAAAACCCAGCGTCCCAGTCACACACATGATGCTGTGTGCCTACGCCTCTTTGTTATCCTTGTGGTGGTAGTTGGATTTGTGATTGCTTTATTTACCTACACTAACATATTGCCTTAATGTAAGATGTAAGCATGCTCTGTATTGTTTTACCCCAAACTTCATTTTTCTCTGCTCAGCTGCCTTGATTGTTACCACGAAGAGGCTCTGGTCAGGTAAGTGCTCTTACACCTGTGTTATGTGCAGGCGTGAGGGGGGACGAAATGTGACCTCTCTAACTTGCTTCTATATCCAGCTACATAATGCCACATGGCAGTCAGTAAATACTCTATAAGGTTTGGCTGATAGCGAGAGACAGTCTTATACTTCTTGAAGATATCCATATTTTGATAGCAAATTCATTATACTATGGTCCAATAGAAACTTCTGGAATGACGGAATGTTCTGTAACTGTCTTATCCAGAAAGTAGTCACCAGTGCATGTAGTTACTGAATACTTGAAATGTGACTAAAGAAAATGAGAAATTGAATTTTTAGTTTTACTTAATTTAGTTAACAAAAGAAAATTTATAGCCACCTATGGCAAGTGGCTACCACAGAGCCTTGCTTCTCAAATTTTAGCATAGATAAGAATCACCCAGAGGACCTGTTAAAACATAATCCCTGGGTCCCACAGTCAGAAATTCTGATTCAGTGGCTTTGAGGTGTGGTGTCAAAATCTGTCTTTCTGACAAATCTCCAGATGCTGTTGCTACATGGCCAAGGACTTCATTTTGAGTATCCCTGAGAGAGAAGTCCAGACTTAGTTAACTCAGTGAATCTCAACGAGGGACAACTTTGCCTCTTAGAGGACATTTGGCAATATCTGGAAACATTCTTCACTGTCACGATTTGGGGGCAGGGGAGGATAATGCATCCATTTGGTGGATGTCAGGGATGCTGGGAAATATCCTATAATGCACAGGAGAGCCTAAACAACCCCCAACAAAGAATTATACAGTTTAAAATGCCAGTGGTGCCAAGACTGAGAAACTCTGCTTGCTGCTCATGACAATCAGATTCTGGCTACAGAGGTGGTTGAAGTAATATCTCTTCTATTCAGTGTGAAACTGTGTCCTTGACAGGCCATGACCTTATTTCTTAATCAAATCTTATAATGCCACACATTCCTTCAACCCTAAGTGTATTCCCAACTGAGAAGTTGAATGCCAGCTGTGGAGTTTGGTATCTGCATGTCTTCCTCTGGCTTCCATGGCAGGAACTAGGGCAGGTGTGTACCAAGCCTCAAGGTCCCAGTGGTGCACTGCCAGATTAAAGTGGGGACTGGCTTCTTTATCTAGTCCCCCAGAGGGGTGTCTGAGTTTTGCAAGAGCATTAGCCAGCAGGAGCGGTGCTGGAGGCATTCACCTAAGAAATGCATTAGGTTATGAAATAGGGCATATGGGCTCAGAAATGACAAGGTTCCTGCCATTCTTCACTGCCTAGGTGAGTTCCCATAATCCCCTTGTTTTCCTAGGGATTCAAGCCTCCAGTAGAGGCAGTAAACAGGCCTTGGAGTCCCAAGGAGTCAGAGGTCAGAGCAGGGGAGGCCTCCCTTGAAAATCCCTGTGCCTCCCAGACATGAAGCCAGCAGAAGTTTCCTCAAGAAATGCAAGGGCACTTTAGCCTACTTCCAGTAGCAAAAGCTGAGTGTTTTCTGTCTCCCTGAGTGTGTCCTTATTTTGAGTCTTAAAAGGACATATATATCGTACCTTCACCACCATTAAATTATCTCCCAAAAGTCTCAAAGAGCAAAGACCTATTCACTTTCTGTTTTTTTCTGCTCCCTCCTCCATTTTTAAACTCAGGGCCTCAAGGGAGCTTCAGGAGCCTCTAAATGCATAAGTCCCCAAATCCAGAGCCCCCTGCTCCCATTGGGATCTGTTTACAAAACTGTTTCCCACGGGTTTCTCTGCTTAGCAGTGGAAGATCCCCCGCCCTCAGTGGTGAGTCACTGACACAAAATTGGATGGAACTAATCTTATGGCTATGTGGCCCTTCCGTCTTTTTGTCGGAAATGAAAATCTGAAATCATTCTGCAACCATGTTATGACCTGAACCCACTTTCCTTTTTTAGATCCCCAAACTATTTTACAATTTTCAGAAGACCTTCCTGAGTGCAGCTGCTGTCTCTCTATACCACACAGCTAATGTCTATCACCACTTTAGAGTCTTTGGCTGGTCATACTCCATCAACAGCCCCTTTAGCACTTGGATCAGAAATAGTCACAATATGTGTTGGCACAGCAACACTGTGATTGGCTCACTTGAGGACAGCAAGTTCTGTCTGTAGAGTGACCCATCGGAACAGGTTGGTACCTGTAAGGAGAGCTGGGTCTCTGAAGACGTCTGAGCCTCATGCCATCTAATCCTTTCTACAACATCCTAGGTCCTCCCTTTCCTTTACATACCAGCTGTGTGATTTTGCTTAGTCTAGGGAAGACTCAGTTTCCTATTCTGTAAAGTGAATTAACACTAGCTCCTTGAGTCATTTAAGGTGTCCGTTCAATAACACCTATTCTTGTGCCAGCACAGTGCCTTGTCCATCACAGGCATTCCAGAAATGCTAAGGTTTCTGCGGGGTCCAGATCACTGGGTCACAGCTTCCAGGTCAGAGACCACCTCCTGCAAAGGTGCCAGGAAGCATCTCCCTGAAGAGGGAATGAGGGACATACATAGGGTGAGCGTGCTGTGTCTACCTCTGGATTATTCTGAGGCGAGAAGGGAATTAAGCCAAACATGCGTGACTGCACAGAGAATGGTGTATTATTACATAAGGCTGTTTTTACACTTTGGCTAATGAGTTTTGACCTGTATGAATTTGGTTTCATAATTACACAATTCAGATTTCCTGTTAGCCAGTCAGACTGATGCTGTGATCTCAGCCATTTCAACAATCCTCGATTATCAGGGTAGACACCAACTATCAGGAAAAATAACTTATGTTCTACACTTCTGAAGATGTCTTATGTGAGCAGAACTGGCTTTCTGGGGTTGCAGAGCTGAAGGAAACTTTCTCTTCCCATTTGTCAGCACTAGCTCTGTCTACTTCCTCCCAGCCTACTGCTTCCCAAAGTTGGGGCAGGATAAGTAAGGCTTCAGAATGCCCACATCCAAGTCTGTTGTCATTCCGCATCCAACTGGGCCAGGTGCTTGAGGACAGCTGTTGGGCTGTGAATGGGCAGGGTTGGAGAGACCAGACAGGAAAGATGATGCCTGTGCATATTCAGAGGGCCATGAATGACCAGGTCATCAGGTAGGTGAAGCAGCACAAAGGCCAGGTGTGAAAGAGAAAACAAGGATGAGACTTCAGAGCTGCAGGGTAGCCATTAGGGTACAGGCTGTGTGCTCATCAGACAGTAGGCGAGAGTTGCTTCACCAGGGTGGTGGTGACAGAGGTCACAGAGAAGAGTCAGACTCTGGGTCTGTTTTAAAGCCGAAACCAACAGGAGGAGCCAATGGGTAGGAGTGGCACTAAGTGCTTAGGTACCACACCTCATTGATGGGCTGCTGCCTGGGCAGGGGAATCTTGGTCCACTCTAGGGCAGACACATACCTCAAGCAAGGTGATCTGAGCACAGGTATCAGACTGCATTTGTTGCTAGCACTAAGGCTGTAAACACCAGCCCAGTAGGTTGTGGGAGGCAGCCATGGGCTTTAAGGCCCATCCAGTCCTGTCTGGCCTCTAGCATTATAAATTATGTAGCTGTCTTCATCTATTATTCAGCATAATTTATTTTGGACATTTGCATCAGCAGTTTATATACAAAATAAGCCAGATGCCAAAAGAGGGAGGAAAGAATTAAAATGGACATTCGTGAGAGTGGGGGTGGGGCGAGCAAGGGGGTCTGCATTGGGAGCAGAGAGCCCTGTCATTAATCAAACATGGGCTGTGCGGTGACAGGAGGAGACGAAAGGGCAAGTGGGAAAGCATTTGGAATAAGAAGAGCACCTGATTAGTCCTCCCCAGGTCCCAGCCTAACGTAGTTTGGGCATCTGGATTTTGCTTGTGGAATGCCAAATCTTTCACTTCCCTGGAAACTGCACATGTTGGAGCAAAGAGCAGCATCCTGTGCTGGGGGGAACCAAGGTGTGGGCAGCCTGGTCCCAACCAGTTCAGGAAGGAGACTTCGTGTCTTTCTGGGTGGGGATGCAGCACCCAACCATGGCCCTTGACCCTGGAAGGAAGTCTCTCAATTGCCCAATGCCTGGTCAGTGAATTCAGTGGCTCAGCCACTGTCCTTGTTAGCTGTCTGGTGCAATGATTTCAGGTTTGTAAGTGGCTTCCGGTGTGAGTCTGCTCTGCTCTGGTTATATAGGAAAGTCCTATATAACCAGTTCCTGGGCACTGATGAGGAAGAAATTAGAGGAATGGGACAGGGCATAGGAAGTAAAGGGCAGAACATTCTTTCTGGGTCCCAATAAACTGTAGCTATGGGGAGAAATGAGTAAGCAAGCACAGTGTTTTGTTTTTCTTACTTTTTTTCTTTTTCCTGTTCAAAAAAGAATCTTTCCTCCCATTTATATCTTGTAGCAAAGAAAAAAACTAGGTGGGAGGAGGAGGCAGAGTCAGGAAAAATATGGAGACGGGTCAGAGGGAAGAAACTGTGCCGGGGGAGCACTTAGAGATGGGAAACCACAGTCAAGTTGCGGCAGAATCGATAAAAGGTTTTGTTTTGTGTTTCTGAAACCTGGAGGGTATGATTGGAGACAATTATGAAATACAAGTTTTTCTGTAGTAGAAGGATGTTTTTATTTACTTATTTTTTAATGCATCCCTGTCTTACCTTACTTATGGTCAGTGAAGTAGCCTAAAATCAAAGTTCCATGATGCCAACTCTTGCCATTTCTATTTTGAAGGCTGTCTCTTGGCCACATCTGACCCACCAGCTCCTGTAATTAGCATCCAAGTGTTAAGCCAGAGGAACTCAATCTGGGAACACAACCAACGTGTCCAGTAATCTACAATTTAGTTAATGTGCACCCCTTGTAGGCCCTGGTTTTGGCTAGAGCGTATTTGGGTAGAGTGCATGGTGGTGACGGTGGGGAACTAGAGAGAAAGGGGAGGGCGATGAGCTCATTTGCAAGAACTGCCCAGCTGAGATAACATTTAAAATGAACAGGAGAAGGTCCAATGCTTTGTAATCCTCCAGCAGCTGCTCATTTTGGGTTGAGATCGAGAAAGAGCACTTTTCCATGAATCCCTGAGCCAAAAGTGGCCGGTGGTGGTTTCTGGTCTCCCTAAGCCACCTCCGAGGGGGTCACTCAGCTGTGTCCTAGGGAAGTGGAACAAGAGAAGAACAAGATGGCTTGTCGGCTCCATCCATGTGTGTGGCCCCAGGGATGCCCCTGCAGATGGGTCTGGTTTGAGACAGTGATGTCTTGGATCGGTTCACTGCAGATCAGTGCCCGAGAAGGGCAGCTGGTGGTCTTGTTCTGCTGTCCTTCAGCCTGTCACTGCACTACTCTTAACAAGTTACCCACATCCCAGAGATGCGGATTATCCCTCAGCTTAGAATGCCAAGCCTCCCTCCAAGTGACTGAGCCTGCAAAAAAGCTGCCAGAGTCCCCAGAAGCCTACCCAGATCCTGCCTGAACTCAGCCCAAGAAGATAGTCATTATTCCAACCCAGGGCTAACCTAGGCTGGATGCTTTCCTCCCCTAGGCCTGTGGTTTCTTCCACTTGAGGCAGACTGCCTTTTACTTTTGCTGTAAAATGACAAATAAAACTGAACTGATTTTGAACATATTAATAATACCAGATGGCTTCATAAAATGTAAATAGAGCAATAAAAATATGAATGGGGGCCCTCCCAGTAATTAACTTTTGATTTACACAATCCCAAGCAACTTGGATCCAGTATTGCCTTTCTTACCCATTAGGTGGTAATCCCCTTTCAAACATCCTTCTAGGCTTGGCCTTGTTGGCTTTTCCATATCTCTTCCCTGACCCTCCATCCCAAGCTGAGAGGTACTTGTAAGTTTCATAGCAATGAAGAGTTGAAATAAACACTTGCCGTGGTCTCTTTGGAATGTGTCAACAGGCTACCTAATTAGGACAGCCATGAAGTACTTGGGGGACATGAAGTGTTCCATAAATGCACATTATTCTTGTTGTAATTATGACACAGTAACAATAACTCAGTTTGTTGGGACATTTTCACAAAAGCAAATATTCTCTTATTCGGCAATCATGTGCTTTGCTATTTATGGATGGAAAACATTATTTGGTGTCAAGGTCAGGTCGCTGAATAAGGCCAACAGAGCAGAGATATTCTGATTTCTAGATTCGCCCTGAGTTCAGGAATATTCACAAAACCACAGCAACAGGAAGCCATAGAACTGACTTTATAGGTTCATAGACTGAGCAGTGTGTCCTCCTAGATTCAAATATTGATTCTTCCACTTACCAGCTGGGCAAACTTGGACAACTTACTTGACCTCTCTGTGCCTCACTTTCCTCATTTTTAGAATCAACTTATTGATTTCAAATTCCCTGATGGGATTACTGTATGGATTAAGTGGGTTGACACAGTAAAGCACTCAAGACAGTGCCCAGTACATAATAATTGTTCAGTAGTGAGGCTGCTGTGACTGTGACTACAAACACTACAATAAAGCTCAAAAAGGTCTCTAGAGATCATCCGTTTTGGCATCCAGATCTCTCTCTCTCTCTCTCTCTCTCTCTCTCTCTCACACACACACACACACACACACACA
>NW_007252432.1:439621-447569 GCF_000164805.1 Carlito syrichta | reverse complement strand
GTGTGTGTGTGTGTGTGTGTGTGTGTTAGGAGCTAAGGGGTGCTCTGCTCTGGCCAGAACTAGGCACCCTTCTTTTTACTTACTCAAATAGGGATAATTACAATTTTAAAAAGCCTGCCATGTCAAACTCCTCCCAGTCGCTTTCTTGTATCCCTGAATGAATCCCATCTCAATTTAACTTGGTGGTCACTTTCCCTTAATTAACTAGATGTTTCACAAACGATGACCTGCAAAGACTGCCCGTGTCCCCTCCTGTGCATTTCCAACTCGTGATGGCAGTGGCAGTGATGTATCTAGGTCAATCACATGCAATATTTTAACATCTAAATTAAATGGCAAACAAGCCCAGAATCCATTACCTTCTCCATCGCTGCTAAAATCAAGCTAATGGGACCAATTCAATTTTTCTCTTAGGGATGAAGCTTGAGAGGGCACAAAAGCCAATAAAGACCAAGGTAACTCTGCTCTGGAGGGAAAGGGGGAGGGGTGGAGAAACAGCACAACCCAGAGGAGCTCAAATCAACCCAATTAACAGCAGTGAGCCCCACGTGGGTCAACCAACCCCTTGCGAGAGGGAGTCCCTTGGCACCCACACGGAGACATTCATAATTCACTATATTCCTGTCATGATCCAATCGCACTGGGAGAGAAAGTGATTCCAAAACATATTTCATTTCATCAATTTCAGTTAAATTATTACATCTGAGGAAAAGAAATTTACCTTGGCTGATGTGCCTGTGTCAGCCCAAACCTGCTCCACGGAGACTGGAGTGTGAGCAGCGGATGCTGTTCCCACAAGCCTCTGCATCTGCACACCCTCTAGGCTGCTGCCTCAGCTGAGTGGTTACTGATGTCCCCAAAAGGTCCCTGGAGGGTGCCTGTGAACTCTGTGTACAGTGCCTGTGCCGCACCAAACAGATCACTGATTCACCCCAGTGGTGCCCCACACCGGCCCCTCAAGGGTCTCTTTGGAAGCACACTGCATCCTGGTGCCGTCTAAGCACATAAATCATCTGTCAGCTGTACACCCAAATATCTCCATTCCTGTGATTTTGTCAGATCATCACCACTAATAGGATGTTGGAATTCACAAATACATCTATTTCCAGTAATAGGCCTATGTACTGCCATCTCCCAGTTTGAAAAGAGAGAGGATTTTGCTGGGGACACGAATCCCACACGTCTCAAGAGGGCACCTGGCTTACTTGAATTGGGGAGGTAATTTCCTCCTGGGAGAGACTGCTGAGATCTTTAATACCGAAAGTTTAAATATATCCGTGGCTGTGAAGCACAGCCAGCAACCTCAGAACTGCTCAGAAAATCACAGGATTTTAAAGCTAAAGGAAATAAAGGAGCTGCCTTTTTCCCCTTCGGGCTGGGTTTCCTGTGGCTTTGTCTGGAAATGCTGTGGCCCTCCAGCATGAAGGGCATCTACAGAGCAAAGCCAGACAGTAGTCAGGAGGCTGCCTGTCTCTCCCTGAGAGCTGCCTTCTTTTCATTGTGAGGAGCCCTGGTTACAGTTTCCTCAGGATCTAGGCAAAGAAGGTCTGGACTCAAACTCTCCATCTAAGACATCCTGAGGTGCAGGCCCTGGGCCTTGTGACCACATGAAAAGGTAATCAGAGTCAGGATTCAGCCCAGAGAGCAATATGTCCACCATCCATTTCCTGAGCAGCAGCGAGAGGGCCTTGACCGAGACTAGGACCCTGGGGTCTACCTGGAGAAATGGGACTGGGGGATATCCAGTTTCTTAGGTGAAGTTTTCACCTTTACTGGAAGACATTTGTCCTTGAGATGGGAGGTGTCCCATTTGTCAATTACAGTACTAGTTCTGAATTATTGCTAACCAGAGACTCATTCACAGTTATGCTGTGAAAACACCATATTAAGAGAGCACCACTCCAATCTCTGACTTCCAGTTCTACTGCCACTGCTGCTATGACACTGTGCACACCATTCATTTGTATAGCATTGAGTTTTACAAAACACTTTTAGTGAAGGTCGCGCAGCAAGAGCACAGCACAGGACTAGAGTCCCAGTCTTCTGTTTCTAATCCTAGTTCTTTCCACTTATCGCATGGACATAGAGACATTGTTCAAGTTCATTCATAGAGTCCATTCAGCACCTCCCACAGACCAGCCCCAAGCTGAGGTGTCCTTGGTGCTGAACAGCACCAAGGTGACAGCGGCGCTCCGGAGACACAGTGCCCTGCCAGGCCTCCTTTTTTCAAGCCCTCCATCTTGCCACCTGACCCTGCTTCTGCAGCCCCTCCTAGGGCTCTTTAGTTGCCGGGCAGCATGGGGCCTCCTGTGAATTTATGGAAGGAGATTGGATCCTGCAGAGCCCCTCAGCACAAGCCCAGGAGGCTTCCCATGAAAAATGATTGCACCGCACACACGGAGACTGTTTAAACTGTCATTTTAAAATATCCCTTCTCCTCTGCCTAGTCTGGGCCAGGAGGAGCAGACTCAGGAAGAGGAAATCAGTTTAAAGTGACAGCCCTTAATTTCTGAAGCCAAACCTCAGCGTTTGTGGCAGACTTTTTATGTGCTGAGGTCTCAATTTAAAACCGAAGTGTCCCAATGGCACCCCATAATTCTCGTAAGTTTTTGCACCTTATTCTCAAGTCTTTTGATAAGAAAGAATTTGAAAGCTAGGAAGAGGCTTCACTTTCATCTTGGAGCAGGCCAGCAGGGACGCAAGCTCTGGGCATGGAAGGGACAGGAAAGACCCCCCACCCCCACCCCAGGAGCCAGCTGGACTTGCTAATTGTTGTTCTTTTGTTAAAAGTTGCTGTTTCCAGGTTGCCTGGGGCAAGGACAGGATGTTCAGCATTCAGTTAAAATGTATTTCAAGATTGGGGGACAGTGCTGAATCAAAGGCCTAGATGTTAGATACCTTAGTCTTCCCCTTATCAGAGATTTCTTATGGTCTGAAGCTATAGAATGAAAAATTCCAGAAAAAAACAATTCACAAGTTTTAAATTGTACAGTGTTCTGAGTAGTCTGATGAAATCTTTTGCCATCTTGCTCCATTCCACCTGGGACATAAATTCTCCTTTTGTCAAGCATTCTACACTGTCTACACTACCTGCCCATGAGTCACTTTGGAGCCATCTGGGTGATCAGATGTGGTGTGACAATGCCTGTGTTCAAGTAACCCTTATATGACTCCATTATAGCCCTAAAACCCGGGAGTAAAGATGCTGACAATTTCGATATGCCAAAGAAGAGCCATAACGTGTTTCCTTTAAGTAAAAAAGGTATATGTTCTCAACTTAATAAGGAAAATGCCTTAATTCCAGTACTTTGGGAGGTTGAAGCAGGAGGATCATTTGAGGTCAGGAGTTCGAGATCAGCCCGGGCAACAAAAATGAGACCCCATTTCTACAAAAATAGGAAAAAAAATTAGGTGGGCATGATGGCACGCATCTGCAGTCCTAGCTATTCAGGAGGCTGAGGCAGGAGGATGGCTTGAGACCCGGAGTTCAAGGCTATAGTGAGCTGTGATTGTACCACTGCACTCCAGCCTAGGGACAGAGCAAGACTCTGTCTCAAAAACAGAAAGAAAGAAAGAAAGAAAGAAAGAAAAGAAAGAAAAAAAGAGAAAGGAAGGAAAAAAGATATATAACAAAGTTGCTGAGATCTATAGTAAGAAAGAATCTTCTATTCATTAAATTGTGAAGAAAGAAAAAGAAATGAGCATAGTATACATAATATATATAGCGTTTGTTACTATCACCAGTTTGGTTTCAGGCATCCAATGAGGGTCTTGGTATATATCCCCTGAGGATAACAAGGGACTACTGAACAAGTGTTTAGCATTCCACAGAGCTTTACTTTGTTCTCACCTCTTCCAGGAAGGCTTCCCAGACTGGCCCAAAGCCTTTACTGTGCAGTTAATGCTTAAGACCCTATCAGTTTTACCATGCATGTGTGTACATATGTGCATAAGTGCATGGGTAAATCATTCCTCACTTACTAAGCTCTGCTATATGCATGGATCTCACCTGGTACCTAAAGTGGTGCCTTGACTCTACTAGATATTTCATAAAAGTGTCCTGCTAGGATTTTTACCCAAATTGTCCAGTTATAGGATTAACAAAAATCTTCTCCCCATGCATCTCCACCCTCGGTGTTCCTAGGGCCTCCAAGTACACAGTCAACTGCTTGTTAAATGAATGAAGAACTGAAATCCTGCTTTATACATTAAGTGGAAAGGGCAGCACTCACCTTGGTGCATGGTGGTATGGAGAGTGGTGGAACTGGGGAGAGGTGTGAATGTTAAGTAACCTGAGATTCAGACTGTGGCAAAGGCATCCACACTCCCGCTCATGTGTGTCCCTCCTCTACCTCTGTCAACCTTTCTGTAGACTGGGAGGGATGCTGACCTGAGGAACAAAAGCACAGGCCTTGACCATAAGTGGAACAAGAGACTTTCCCAAGAGGCCTTCTTCCCAGTCACCCACCAAACTCATACCTGCTTAGTTTATGGAGTTATTATTTTTAACAAGCAACTATTTAGCATTTTGCATTCCTAGAATGTTTGGCAGTCAAAACCCAGTTAATTAATTACACGTGATCAAGGGCACCATAAAAGTAGATGGCATGCAGACCCAGTCTCAGCCTAGTCACCCCATCTTAGCACCCTTGAGGTCAGCTGGAGCTCATTTCACTGAAGGATGAACCCATTTCCCTGAGCTGTCTACTTTTGCAAAGTACTGTATCCCCCTCAGCAGGACACTGCTTCTTGCCTATGATAATATGGTGTTAGTATTCCTGCTGTTTCTGAAATGTGGACAATCTGAATTAAGAAAAAGGAGAGGAAAGTGTGGGAGATGTCAAGTACTTCTAGGAGCCTGTGATTTGATATCAGATTTTCTACCACTTACAACCAGGGGTGTGTGGGGGGCGCTTTCCACACATTTGCAAACAGATTTAATAATAAGGGGCTGTCTCCCTCAAAGTGTCAAATTCCCTGCTGAATGCACAAAAGAATATCCAGGAGGGAGCCACAATGCAAAAAAATGCAAAGTCATGAGCTCTTCTTTTGTCTGTTCTAACATATGATATGATTTCCCTTCAAATGGAGATTTCATAGAAGTATAATCAACCACCCAAAGAGTAGCTACGGATGAAACATTTGAGAATGAAAATTAAGCTCTTAGGAGACGGACCTAGCAAGTTGTTCTCCCCTTCTGCCCCTTAGTAGACAAAGTACCAAAATGGAGAAAAGATTGGCCTCTGTACCCCAACACATGGAGTCAAATCCCTTCAAAAGTCAAAGCTTCTTCATGTCTCTGATCTTCCATTTGGCAGCACAGAGCAGTGCACACTCACTCCACAGAGTTCTGAGGATCCCAGGCAAACATATCATGTCTTGCTGGCCAAACATTCAATTTTTGAGAAGTGCTCTCTTCTGGGATCTCAAACTGAAAGCATCTGTTATTTCTCTTTTGGGCCTTACTCACAGTACCTAGCTCAATGTTAATCAAAACAGAAGTCTCCTAGCAAAAATACTGATGATCACGTGCAATGATGGAGACCTCGGGCTTTGAAGTCACACTTGTAGCTTTCACTTAGGGGTTCTGTAACCTTGGGCAAGATGCGTAACTCACTGAGACTGCCATCATTTCCTTCAGGAATGATAAATACACCTACATTACAAGTGGATTCAATGAGATCACACAGGTCAAGAACATGCAAAGAGCAAGCTTTCCATCAGCTGTTATCTAAAAAGAAGAAGGCAGGGAAAGTAAGGAGAATGGAGGGAGGAGCAGGCAGAGGAAAAGGAAGCTGGTAGATCAAAAGGCACACACAATGTAAGAGTCTGAGGATATTACATGGAAGAGACCCTCTAGCACCAGCATGAAGAGGGAGGTAGGAGAATAGAGAAAGGAGTAGAGAGGAGAAGCAAATTCATTGTGGGTTCTTGGATTGACTCAGAAATCTAAATTTTAGTTACCCTGAACATCTTCTTATTCTTCCATAGCAAAAAATGTGATTGAGGTGGTCCGGAGACTTGACTGAGCCCAGCCCCAGCTTGTCCCCAGATATCCTCTAGCAAGAGTGAATTTCCAGTGTGGGGCAGCTCCAGGCTTGGCTTTCAAGGAAAAAAAAATTAAAAACTACTCTTTGAAGAGATGCCATACAGTGTGGTAGAGAAAGCACAAAACTTACACAGGGGTATAGTTTGAAATTCCAACTTTCCTGACTGAGTTTCTGGAAGAAGTGACAAAATCTAAGAGTTCCTGTTCATTCATTACAAACCTCATCAAACTTATGAGAGGTGTAACCATCTCACAGGTTTGTTTCAAGACATAAGTGACATGAAAAAACATGGAATCAATGTGTAAAATGTGATGTATCTAAAGTCATGTCAACTACTATGACATGGAGTAAAGTGAAGAGAATATTAGATTGTAAAAGAAGAGATTTTAGGAGTGGATCTTCCAAGCGAAATGAAAAAATCTCACTCATCTTGTTACTTGACACAGCACTTGCACAGACGCGTGTGCGCGCGCGCACACACACACACACACAGGCACACACACACAGACTGGTAGTGAGAAAAAGACATTATGACACTGCTTTGATAGATTTGCTTATTTACTTATTAGAGAGTTTTAGATATCACAATTTCATAAATGTTTCAAATATGAGAAAAAATTAGGAAAGAGGAGGGCAATCAGACCCTCATCAAGCAGGTCCGACTGCCACCAAGTGAAAAAAATTACCTTCTAATCAAATGCATCATTAAAAGTACAGACATTAGAGCCCAGTGCTGACAGCTTTATGAGCAAAGAATTTGCAGTTAATTAGGATATACAGCCTTTGTAGTTGGGATTGCATCAGAGGTGCCATTAGACTCCAGCTAAATAACACCTGCTTACTCTGTCGTGGTACCTGGGTACCTGTACTATTTTGGGTTTTTCGTCTAGTCTGGTCTTTCAGGTCTCAATGGACGATACTTAACTTGTAAACGTCATCTTAGACCATGTAGTAGCTAAGCTTCTACAAGATCAACAGTAAATTTTGTGGGAATATATCCATGGAAATTGAGGACCAAATGAGGTGCTGAACTTCCAGATTGGGTAGATGTCCCTGCATTTCCCAGCTGCTGTACTACCCTTTGTAGGAAGGGTGAGAAGGCGATCAGAACATGCCATCTCCAAATATGTCATTTTGGCATACAGATTATTTTTAGCTGTAGGCAATTGGGAAACATCAAATGCAGGAAGGGCTCTCTGCCATCCCCCTTTCTACCTAAAAGCAGGGCATAAATTTTCTGTGGGAAAGGTGCCAGGAAGAAGAGAATGTTCTTATTACCGGAGATGGAGTCAATGCCAAGATGAATCAACCTACAAACAAACCTATTAAAATAACCTTTATCTTTCATTAGTTTCCCCATATATTTCTGAATTACCCGCAATTTACCACTCCTTGTTCAAAATGCTTTTTCCTTTGTCTTATCTCATCTCTCTATATTATTTCTTTTTGTTAAAATAGTATATAAGTCCCTGAGTTTCTAACCACTTCTTTGGGGTTTTCACTTCTTCCTATGAAGCTCCACAGGCTTTGTAAAAATATTAACCTCAAAACTTATATGCTTTTCTCCTATTAATCTGTCTTTTGTCAGCTTAATCATAGGCCTCAGACATA
Source organism: Carlito syrichta (assembly GCF_000164805.1). Classification (NCBI taxonomy): domain Eukaryota; kingdom Metazoa; phylum Chordata; class Mammalia; order Primates; family Tarsiidae; genus Carlito; species Carlito syrichta. The sequence goes on along the minus strand of NW_007252432.1, from coordinate 439,908 downwards.
GAATATAAGAGTGGAGGAGAGAGGTCTTTCTTTCCTTACATATGAGAACTAGAATGTCCACAGTGTATCCCTCCCTGTACAGTCTTCGGTCTGTCCACTTCTTTATTTATTTATTTATTTATTTATTTATTTATTTATTTATTTATTTATTTATTTTTGAGGTGGAGTCTCACTCTGTCGCTCAGACTGGAGTGCAGTGGCCGCTCCCGGCCACGGCAGCCTCGACCTGCTGGGCTCCGGCGATCCTTCCGCCTCAGCCTTTCAAGCAGCTGGAACTACAGGCACGT
>NW_007252432.1:426593-439601 GCF_000164805.1 Carlito syrichta | reverse complement strand
CCTCGACCTGCTGGGCTCCGGCGATCCTTCCGCCTCAGCCTTTCAAGCAGCTGGAACTACAGGCACGTACTACCACACCCGGCTAATTTTTTTGATTTAGTGTAGAGATGAGGTCTCACCAAGTTGCCCAGGCGAGTCTCAAACCCATGGGCTCAGGCAATTCACTCACTTCAGCCTCCCAAGGCATGGAATTACAGGCTGAGCCACAGAGCCCAGCTGCGGTCTGTCCACTTCTGATGAGCCTCAGAGCAACAGGAGACAGCCAATCTCTGACTGCTCGCTGTCCCAGCAGTGTGTTAGATCATTTAAATGATTGCAGAGCCAAACTAACATCCTCATTAATCAGGAGAGGGGAAAAGTCATGAAATAGATGACCCCCAACTACAAGTTGACTATAAGATGTCACTGGGAATTTTGTTGTAAGGAGAAAGATCAGAATTATTGATTTTTTGATCCATATTAATGGAAACTAATAATTGCTTTCCAAATACAACTCTTTCAGAGTCCAGTTCTTTTTCTTTCCTACAAAAAAATTAATTAAATTCAGTTTTTAGTTTTTTCATGAATAACCAAATCTCTGGTCTTTGGAAATTGCTTTAAAATCATTTTGGAAGATTACTCAGTCCCTTCTTTTGTCTCTAGGCAGGACCACATCAGTCAGTAAAAACTTGCCTTTTAAAAATCTAACCACTATTTTAATGATTCATTAAAAACACATGAAGTAACTCATGCCATCAAGTATAAAGCACAGGGAAAGAAACATGCCCATTGTCACCCAGCAACTTATCCAAGAAAGGCTGGGACTGGGAACAGGCCCTTGTCATGCAACCCAGCATGTCTCTGCCACACTGTGTGTGACTGTGGTCACTCCTTTTGTTTTAGCTTCAGAGGATGGTCAAAGCAGCTGGTCATCTCCCTCCCTGTAAGTCTTTCCACACATTTGAAGACAGTTATTAAATTATTCCTTAATCTTCTTCTCCATGTTAAATCATGCTCACTTTTTAACCTTTTTGTTTTTTGTTTTTTGAGTTGGAGTCTCACTCGGTTGCCCAGACTGGAGCGCAGTGGCCGCTCCCGGCCACCGCAGCCTCGACCTGCTGGGCTCCGGCGATCCCTCCGCCTCAGCCTTCCAAGTAGCTGGAATTACAGGCATGCACTACCACGCCCAGCTGATTTTTTGATTTATTGTACAGATGAGGTCTCACTGCCCAGGCGGGTCTCGAACCCGTGGGCTCAGGCAATCCACTCACTTCAGCCTCCCAAAGGCGCAGGATTACAGGCTGAGCCACCAAGCCTGACTTTTGTTGTGTTTTTATTGTCTAAACTCCTTTATGCCCCTGGGATCTCTTCAAGCCATTAAAAAATATCTGATTGATGATATCTTAAAAATAGCAAAGAAGCACTCAATCACTTGAAAGAAATGCTTGGGAGTAATGATCAAAGCCAAGAGTCATCTGGTCAAGCCTATTTCCATGGTGTGGATGGTCTGTTGCCATTTCAGAGGTACCACACAAGGAAGATGGCGTGTTCCACCCTAATGCCGTATTAACTGCCGCTGCAGACATTTGTAGAGGTTGCTGGGTAATTGAATGACCGACAGCAGTATCGGAGCTGTGCACCAAGATAAGGGTAATCAAATTTCATGCTTCAGGAACTCCGCAGCTTTAGCTGGCCACCTCAGGGGTCACAGAGAATTCCTTTTCCCACCCAACCACACTATCTTTTCCTACAAATAGTTCTGCACAATTGGTCAGTTGCATTTTGTGCTTTTGTGTTTTCCTCTGAAGAGTCCCCCAATGACAATTTCTGGAGGCAAGGAATCCTCAGCAAGAGACCAACATGGGCCAGTTGGTCAAACATTTCAGAGCTTTCAGGCAAATTAATTCTTATTGTTTTCCACCCCTCTCTCCTAAGAGGCTGTTGATTATTTATGTAACTCTAGTTTTAGACATCTACATGGGGATGGGGAATGAGAACAAAGGCAGAAAAATAAAATGCAAGAAAGGGAAAAGAGGAGATAGGAAGGGAGGGGGAAAAAAAGCAACTAAAAAGGAATCAAACATATTCAACTCAAACAGAACAGCAGGACAAGGAATGCTTGTGTCAGCACCAGCACCCAAGCTGCTTTACAAGACGTGGCAAAAGTCAGAGCACATTGCGTGCAGCTGCTGCCTGGAAGAACCAAGAGAAATAAAGCTGTTATGAAATTGAACCCTGTCTCAACAGCCCCTCGCAAAATTGTTCCTTGTGGTCCTAAAGAAATAAAAGTGCCATCAGGGACCCCAGATAGGGCTTCCTCTCTCATTAATACCAGGATTTTCTGGCCATAGTCATTTATGGCCATTTCTAAATTCAGAGAGCTACAATGAATGGCCAGGGTGTTAAGAGTCAGATCTCGGTTCAGTTAAGGGCTCGGACAGGAAGAAGCTGGCTGCTCGTCACCTCATCTGTGAAATGGGAGGACTGAACAAGATTTACACCAAGGCATCATCTGTATTAGAATACAGTAGTCTCCCCTTAGCAACAGATGATATGTCCCAAGACCCCTACTGATGCTTGAAATTGAGACTGGTAGCAAAACCTGTATACCTATATAAACAATGTTTGTTCCTATGCATATATACCTATGATAGAGTTTAATTTATAAATTAGGTATTGTAAGCGATTAACAGCAATAATTAACTAATATTAAAATGAACAATTATAGCAATATGCCAGCATCACTCCTCCTGCCATTATTAAATAAATTATGGTGGCTTAAGCACAAGCACTGTGATAACCTGGACAGTTACTCTGACAACCAAGACAGCCACTAAGCAACTACCAGGCAAGTAGTGCTGTATTGCATGGAGATGCTGGAAAGGGGGGTTGTTCACGTCCCAGCATGGTGGGGTGGGATGACATGAAATCTCATCATGCCATGCAGAAAGGCAAGCAATTTAAAACTTATAAATTCTTTACTTCTGGAATTTTTCATTTAATTTTCAGACCAGGGTAATTGCATGTGAGTGAAACCAAGGAAACAAAGGATAAGGGGTTACTACTACACATAGGGTTGTAAGGAAGAAGTCCTCTTCTTGAGTTGAGAAGATTTAAGAAATGCTATCTAGTGTGTCAGAATGAAGACTCCTCACCAAAAAGAAATTTCCAAATGTGACACGTTTAACAGTAGGACAGCTTATATTTCCATTGCTGTTTCTTGTTTCAAAGTCAAGAAATTGTTGGTGTAGATAAAATTTAGAAAGACTGAACTTCCGAGGAGAGATCCCACAGCACCTAGAATGTGGGTGGGGGATTGGGCCTACATGGCCTGGCAGTGACACCCCTGTCTTCTCCCATCACCATACCATTTATCTGTGGATCCCAGCAAAGTCTCACTGCGCATTTATTGAGAAACGTGTGCGCTCCAGTTGCCATGCCACGACCAATTAAGTGCAATGAGATTATTACAAGTGCCAGGATTACAGTTAACACAGTGTCTGTGGGTTGAGGCCGAAGAACATCATTAGAGACAGAGGAAATGGGGTGCACAAAGGCAGGGGACACAAGACATTCTGACAGGCTCAGAGGACCACACTGTTGGAGGGAGCGAGTGTTAGATTGTAGTTAGGCAAGAGTTAGAGAGAGTCTAGACTTTCTTGTTAAGGCATAGACAATGGAAAGTAATTGAAGGGGTGAGAGGCTCGCAGAAAGAATCCCCCTTCATTTCCTTCTCCTCAAACCATGTGACACTATAATGACACCTTGCTTTGGCCATAGAGTGCTGGGAGCATATACCCATGGCAGAAGATGATGGTGGTTGGGGGATTGAAGGGGGTGCCACAGAGCACACATGGGTTGAGGCTGAGGAAATTCATCTATCAACCCTACTGCCAAAGCCCAGCCAGGTGCAGAGTTAGAACTAGGATGAATTTGGTGCCAAAGGAGGATGGGAGAGAGCCAGGGCACTGAAATACAAGCTTATCCTATTCATATGGTAATAGCCACTCTTTATTGCATTATTATTACATGCTAGGCACTGCACTAAGTGCTTTACAAAAGTAATCTCATTTAATTCTCATAAAAACTGTGACATCAGTGCTAGTAACATTCCTAGCTATAGAGGAAGAAACTAAACACAGATAGATTAAATCATATGCCCAATGTCACATAGCTAGTATTTCTGAATCAGTATTTGATTTTAGATCCGTCAAACTGTGGATTATATACATGATCCTGCGAATGACAGCTCCAGGTAGCAGGACCAGGGGTTCTGGCCCCTCTTCCGCAAAGGCAGCCTGAATCTGTATACAGCAGCCACTGTCCATAGGTAGCCATTAGAGACCTGAAATATGGCTAGTCCATGCTGAGATGTGTGCTAAAATATACACTGATGACTGGGTTCGGTGGCTCAGCCTGTAATTCCAGAACCTTGGGAGGCAAGAGAATTGCCTGAGCCCCGGGGTCCGAGACCAGCCTGGGCAACTTGGTGAGACCTCATCTCTACAATAATTCAAAAAAATTAGCTGGGCGTGGTAGCACTCACCTGTAGTTCCAGCTACTGGGAAGACTGAGTTGGAAGGATCTTCAGAGCCCAGCAGGTCGAAGCTGGGGTGACTGTGAGTGTGTGCCACTGCACTCTAGCCTGGGCGATGGACTAAGCCTCCAACTAAAAAAAAAAAAAAATCCCAACAAACAATAACAACAAAAAACAAAAACAAACAAAAAATATACACTGGTTTCAAAGACTTAGTACAAAATATGCAAAATAACATAATTATTTATTAATAATAAATGTATGTTGATTACTTGCTACAGTTATAATGTCTCAGATCAGTGGGTTAAATAATTAAAACTCCTTACACCTGCTTCTTTCTATGTTTTAAAATGTGGTTCTAGAAAACTCAGAATCCCCGTGTGGCTCATGTTACTCTACACAGCTCTTCTACTGAGCAGTGCTGGCTTAGCTTGTGCTAGCATTCCCCATCTACCCATCTGAAAGTGCAGGCTTCTCCTTCAGCCATGGGAGCATCCCTCCCAAGGAAGCCTGAAGATGGCTATTGAGGAAAGGAGTTTCTCTGCCTCCACACCATGGAGCAGTGTTTCCATTTAAGCAGACTCATCAGAGGTTACCCCTCCCAGTCCTTCAGGGGGAAAAAAAGACAGTATTCTGTGTTCATTAGTTAATATTTGCAAAGTGCTTTGAAGATGAAATGCGCTACATAAATGCTAATAATAGCCCACTGTACTTCTGTGGGCCTTTCATCTGGAGATTTCAAAGTCCCTATCACAGGCAGGCATTATTGTTCTATTACTTTAACATTAATTGTGCCTCACTGAGGCACTGGATCATTATCTTCTTCACTACCTGGCCCTAGGCAAGCTGGGTGGGAGAGAGGAGCTGCCAGTGAAATGAGGCATGACACTCCTTCCATCCCAGTTCAGGGCTTTGTTAAGTTTATCAACTCAGAAGGCTGGAGTCACACATACACAGGGAAGGGGTGTCCTGCAAGAGAGACCCTGAAAACATGTACTAGATGATACATTCCTTGGGAATTCCTCTGCTATCTCTGCAGGTTTTCATGAAGCTGACCACATGCCTGTGACTCAGTAAGTACTTGCTTGCTGACAGCTCTTTGGTGGAGGCGCCTGCCATTACAATGCCAGTTTTGATGGAAGATGCAACAACCTTGGAAATGAATAGTCATGGTGCTTAAATGCAGTGTTCAGTCCAATCTAGACCAGCCCTCACTTGGACTTTACCATTTTCTGTAGTCTATAGTTGGTTGACACAGCAAAGTGACATCTAACGCTGGGCTTAGTGGAACAGAGAGAAAAAGCTTGCAAAAATAGAAAGGGCCACAGGAGGGACTGTGCTCCCTGCAGCCATGGCTTCATATACAGGGAAGGGGCATCCTGGGAGACAGTCTCAGGTGCATAGTGTTGCAGGGCCTAGAGGAATGTCACAGCCCAGGATTACTTAGGGCAACCTCTGCCACAGATGCCCTACCCCCTTCCTGCCAAGTGAGAAAGACCAAAAAGTAGCACTGCCTACCAGGTGCAAAGCAAAGCCACAGTGCGACATCCCCACGGAGGAGAAATTCCTTGGTGCTAATTACAGCCACCAGGAAGTCAGCCAGTGTGAGATGACACAGCTGGATTCCCACACTGCTCAGGAAGAACTGCTGGAGATGTGAGAGAAAAGGGGGGAAGGGGGGGACAGAGAGAGCTCAGGAACACAAAAGGACCCAGGAATGACAAGCACTCCGCCACCAGGCGGGGGCTGGGTGTGTGTATATGCAGGCTTTTATAAAAAGGAATAAAATGTGTCATTTCAGATTGGATAAGTTGAAAATTACTAATTAAGAAATTACTTAATTATGGAGAAGAAAATAAAATGAAGGTATTTTGCCCTTGAGGAAAAAAAATCTTTGATTTGCTAAATCAAGGAAATGATTAGATTCAAACATTAAATAATTGGAAATGGCTCCAACAAAAGCATTAGAATGTGCATGCTGCTCAGGCCTCCCAAAGAACTCTGCTGTTTTCACTAAAGCCTCTGCCTTGTGTGCTTCCTTCCAGTAAAAAAGCCTTGCCTAGAATGGACTAAATATCCCCTTTGGATTGGAGAAGGGCAAAAAACCAGACTTACTTGCATGTACCTCTGTTTCATGCTAAGGACGTCTATGCATAATGTTGCATTTATCATCCTCAACTATTCTTTCCATCAAGGGTGGGCTTTCCCTAAGACTCAATCAACTGCTTTCTTCTTTCCTCACACAATTCTTCAGCCAGTAGATGATACATCCTTATCCATGGGTTCACTACTGACATGGTCTAGAGTGTGATGATCTCTATGCCCACCTGGCCTTTGTTGCAGAGTTCAGACGTGTCCCCCAAATAAATCAAAGCAGTTAACAGCCTGGTCTCCAGTCAGAGATATAAGACTTTAGCACTCAAACATTCATTTTCAAAATGACATAAGGAAAGCTCATTTGCTTTTTTTGTCTAAACACTGACATTATTCCAAGACTTCACCTTTATACAAATAATTCCTCTTTTCCAGCTAAGCCCTGCGTGTCTTTTCAACTGCCTCCATCATCACTCGCCTCAGATTCAACACACTCAGCGTTTATCTCTTCAGCCTCCCCTTGTTCTCAAGCAACAAGTGTCAACTCCCAAACCATTATACTAATTAATTTCAAAGAACTCAAAGGTCTCCCAAATCCTTTATTCCTCCAGGTTGAAATTTAAAGTCTACTTTTTTATATCTCTGTGACCTCACTCGATTCCTATTCAGTCACTAAGCTCTGTCAATTCTTTCTTGAAAGCATACTACCCTATTTTAGGTCTTCCCAACATTTCCCATACATTTATCTTCATGTTTGTACTCATGGAAAATTGATGAAGAAGGCAGGTAAAATATACTCCCTCCTTTTTTTTTTTGATAGATGAGGAAATGGAGGCTCATGCTTAGGTGAACTTTTGCCGTCATTTCCTCTGGGAAGTCTTGATATCCTTTTCCCAAAGGAGTTTCTCCTGAATCTTGAAGACTAGTTTTGTGCCTCTTTAAGGTCACAAAGTTCATAAATAATAGAGCCAAAGATAAGAACTAAGCTCTTTTTTCTGGTATGTTCCTCACTAGTTTCCTTGATGCATGCTCTCAGCACACTGATTATTTTAGAGTATGTTTTACCATCATATATTGTATTATTAAAAAAACTCTTCACCTGTTCCCAATTACATAATTGATAAAAGCTAAACTTCTTAACATACCTAACTAGCTCTCACTCACCATATGAGAGAATCTTAGAGTTGAATGGGGTCATAAATAACATAGTCCAGCTTCCTTCTTAATGTAAGAATCCCTTCTGAGGTGCACTTTTTCCAAAATCCAAAGAGAAGAGCATAGACATCTCCCACCAGCCTTCAGGAGCCCGCCTTCATATCCCATGGTGCACCGAGGTGGGCTGTCCTCAACCTACATCACTCTCCGCTGCCACCAATGTCCATGCTTCCGCATGTGCATTCCTCTGTCTGTTCCTTCCCTTTCCATTCTCCAAGTCATACCTGTTCTACAGACTCTAGGCCCATCTTCAGAAGGTCTCTCCCTGGTAACTTAAAATATACCATCCACCAGCATCCCTTCCTGTAAACTTTTATCTATTTATCACAACATTCACACTTAGAATCAATCATACACTTTTAGTTAGTTAGTTCCAATAAATATTTATAATATGTATGACTTATATGGCAATTAAGGTGTAAAAGAATTGAATCCTGCCCTTCCTCTCACTCCCAGAAAATATCTCACCAAATATGTATAAAGCACCTATATGACAGACCCTATGTGCAGGATACCTTTATTCACATTTTGTAAATGAATCATCTCAAAAAGATTTAGAGACTGCTAACATTACCACATCATTAGTAGAAGAAAACTGAACTTTTGAGTGACAGTGATATTCTAAAGATCAAAAATTGAGTTAAATTACACAGATGTGATTTTAATCTGAGTGCTCTGATTCGCACATAGAATATTTGCATTATTCTGCTCTGGCTGCAATAACAAAATGCCACAGAACGTGTGACTTAAACAACAGAAATCTATTTTCTTACAGTTCTAGAGGTTAAAAGTCTGAGACCAAGGTGTCAGCAAGGCAGTTTCTCCAAGGTCTGACTTTTAGGCTTGCACAGAACTGCCTCCTTGCTGTGAGCTCTCATGGCCTCTCTCTGTGTAGGCACTTCCCTGGCACCTCTCCCTGTCCTCATAAAGGCACCAGTTAGATTAGGGCCCCACCATTATGATTTCATCCCACAATGCAGTCACATTCTAAGGTACTGAGGGTTAGAACTTCAACATAAGAACTTGAGAGAAAAGGAGGGGACACAATTCTGTCCATAACTATTTGCTTTCACTTCCACATTGCATAACTATTTACAGCCCACCTTGGTGCACCATGGGATATGAAGGCGGGCACCTGAAGGCTGGTGGGGAGTGTCTATGCGTGTGCTCTTCTCTTTGGATTTTGGAAAAAGTGCACCTCAGAAGGGATTCTTACATTAAGAAGGAAGTTGGACTATGTTATTTATGACCTCATTCAACTCTAAGATTCTCTCATATGGTGAGTGAGAGCTAGTTAGGTATGTTGAGAAGTTTAGCTTTTATCAATTATGTAATTGGGAACAGATGAAGAGTTTTTTAATAATACAATGTATGGTGGTAAAACATGCTCTAAAATAATCAGTGTGACTGAAAGCATACATCAAGGAAACTAGTGAGGAACATACTAGAAAAAAGAGCTTAGTTCTTATCTTTGACTCTATCATTTATGAGCTTTGTGACCTGAGGAATACAATTTCATTTATTTGTTTTTCTACATGCTTTTATTCAACAGGGAATAGTTTATTGCAGGCTTACCATCTTCCAGGTACACTACTAAGCAATGTGGAAGTGAAAGCAAATAGTCCATAACAGTCTTCCTACTGCACCCAGTACAAAAAGTAGTCCATAACAGTCTTCCTGCTTGCAAATAGTCCACAACAGTCTTCCTACTGCACCCAGTACAAAACCGCTCTACACATACAATAAAAACGAGCTGAGTATAGTTGAGAGATTGGGCCATTAATATTGGAAAGGGAATATTATGTGTGTTTTTGTGAGTTTTATTTTTTGGCCAACCACAAGAAATAAAAATATGTTTTAGAAAAAATGGCACAAAATAAAAGTCAAACAAAAGCAGACAATGAAAACAAATGTTGCACCTTTGCCTTTGCTTTTCTTTTTCTTTGGCTTTGTTTTTCCTGAACTCTCTTTGTGATGGAGACAGGGAAATCATCATGTGTTTGCCGCAGGCAAGAGCTTGGACCCTGGGAAGTATTGTGAAACTCCGGAATCTCCTGAAACTTGGAGGAATCATGAACTCAGGGCAAACAAGATATTCTTGAGAATGACTGTTTTCTAACACTCGTTGCAAGGCTGAGGGACTGTCCAGGACGGTACTCCAAGTTCATGGAAGACTATGTCTAAATTGGGTCTTCAACAGGTTACAGGGGTTACTTGTGTCACTCTCTGGAAATCTAAAAATATCCTCTTTGTCATCACAAAACCAGATGTCTACAAGAGCCCTGCTTCAGATACCTACATAGTTTTGGGGGAAGCCAACATTGAGGACTTGTCTCAGTAAGCACGACTAGAAGCTGCTGAGAAATTCAAAGTTCAAGGTGAAGCTGTCTCAAACATCAAGAAAACACACAGACTCCAACTGTACAAGAGGAGAGTTAAGAGAAAGAGGTTGATAAAACAGGTATGGAAGTTAAGGACATAGAATTGGTCATGTTACAAGCAAATGTGTCAAGAGCAAAGGTAGTCTGAGCCCTGAAGAACAACAGTAATGATATTATAAATACTACTGTGGAATTAACAATGTAACCATCTGGAAACAACTTTTTTTTTGGTGTTTCAAAAGAGTACCTGCAGCTTGGTTTGATATATATACTGCTTCTATCATTAATAAATTTATGGCTTCTTGGATGAAAAAAAAAAGAGAAAGAAATATGCTAAAGTTATACCTTGAGTAGAATTTCTGCTGTGGGAATGGAAAAGGACTTTCTTGGAAAGGTGTGGGCTGGGTTTCCAGGCAAGTTTCACAGAAGAGAGTGAGTTGATTTGCCACCTTCACCTATAGTTATTTCTGTTGCAATAACCAGCTGCTAAATATCTTGATCCCGGGGACAAGAGGTGAGAATCATTTATTCTTCCAAGTGCAATGGAGCAAGGTACAGTGACTTATTTATTGTAAAGGTGCTCACGGCAAGGTGAGAAGGTCCTGAAAAGAGGCCTAGATATCTGCTTTGAGAAAGGGAGAAAAGTAAATAATGTTGAGAGACAGAGAAAGGTAGAGTTAGGCCTTTAAATAGACAGAGAAACCAGCCAGCCACTCAGGTTTCACAGTCTTCAATGCCAATCTTATCTTTGTTTTTTTTAGGGTATTGACAGCCTTCACTGGGCACCTGGGAGTGGGTAACACAGCAAGTCATTTGCTTTAGTTTAATTCTCACAAAATTGGATACTGGGATGGGGATATAAGGACAAGTTGCTTGTTTGGAAGTTAAAGGAGTACTCCCATGAAAAAGTCAACTTCTGTTGGCCAATGAGACTGAATCCCATTTGGGGAACCCTTGGGGCCAGTGTAGAACATACACCTCACAATCATCCCACTGGAGATGAACCCCAGAAGTGAGAAGGTAGGCTCCACCTTTAAGTAGAGACACATAAGTGCTGACAGCAGGAAGTCAGAGGATGGAGCAGGGCACCAACATCATTGCTAGCCCATTGGTGCAGTGAGTGGGAGTTGGAGGTGGGGGCATGAGGATAAGGGCTTTGGAATCGTACTGCCTGGATGGGACTTCCAGCTCCACCATTTATTATTAGTGCAGTGCTCTTAGCCAAGTTATTTAATCTTTTATGTCTCAATTTTTTTAATCTGAGGAAAAAAAAAATGATGAGGCATGGACATGCCTGAAAAAGCTGAGGTAGAATTGAAGAGATAATCCATGCAATGCTCTGAGTATTGGCCAAGCACCCTCAAAATGTTAGTCACTGGTATTGTTAACTACTCACATTGGCAAGACCAATGAGTAAACCTAATGAAGTAGCATAAAGCATGTTCTTGAATGTATGGGAAGTAGAACACTTAAGTTCTGGGGTGAACATAGTCTGAGAAGGTCTAAGAGAAATGATTGCTACTTGAGAACAGGACACCTGCCAGTCAATAGGCAACCAGGTCCACACTCCCAGAACACTGAGCTTTCCAAATAGTCCATGAGGATTTAGAGAGTATTCCAAATATCCATCTCCTTGATGATTTTCCTTGGTCAATACTACATGTGATTGCCATTGTGAAAAAGACAACTTTCAAAAAGGTTGCTGTCAAGTCTCAAGGACACACTCTCTTCTGATTTCTTGGAGTATGTGGCTATATGGAATAATGTGAGGCTTTACTCAGACAACTCTCAACTGTCTGCACTACTGGAAAAGTTCAAAGGTAGGAGAGTACAGACTTCTGGATAATTTAAAATTCTTTACAGTTAGCTTTTAGTAACTTGTAGACAGAGCAGATTGTTTTAGACCAATATTAAAATAAGCCTATATTCCTTAAACACAGACCAACTGGAAGTCAGAAGAGCCAGGTCAAAGTATTTTGAATGTCAGGAGAAGTCATTTGGGGATACACTTTTGTCACTGATGTGGAATGATGCTCCACAAGCACCCAATACAGCCAATAGGACCCAGGAGAGTCCTGGAATGACAGATTAAGACCTTCCTGAGGCCAGTGTGTAGAATTTCTATATATCCTTCCCACAGCTCAACAGTTGTAGACATGCATTCATTCTTTCAACAGCTTCAGAATGTTCTAAAATTAAGAAGCTTTATGAGAAAGGGCCCATTTATTTCATACTGGGGACACTAATATGGAAAGTTCAAAATTCATTCAGTGCACATTTATTAACTCTTATTATATGATGAATGCCACATGTTTTAGGTATTGGGGATATGCAGCCTCTGCCTTTGATTGTTCATAATGGATGGGGTAGAAAAACAAACTTCGTTAGGGAACTTTGTGGCAATCACTGAAGCAGAAGTAGAGACAAATCTCCATGGAAAAGCAAAGGAGGGCACATAGCACATAGTACATAGCACATAGTTTAGAAAAGTCTTTCCTGAGTTGATAATGGAGAACTAAATTATGAAGGAAGAGAAATCTTCCAGGAGGAAAGTTGGGTTGGGGGGCAGTAGTGGGCACACTATAGAGTGATGAAACAGTCTGTGCAGAGGGAGAGAAGCGTGAGAATGCATACTGTGTGGGGCCCACACATAGTCAATATCCCTGAAGATCAGGGTGAGGACAGAATGCAGAGACAGGCAGGGCAAATTCATACTGGCCATGGATGCCACACAGTCCTTTGTTTTTTTTTTTTTTGTTTTTTTGTTTTTTTTGAGTTGGAGTCTCACTCTGTCGCCCAGAC